>NW_009604128.1:0-628 GCF_000690535.1 Cariama cristata
GACCCAAGGGCAGGACCTGGCACTTGGTCACCCTTCCATGATGATCCAGGTTGTCTGATTGCTCACCAGCATGATTTTAGTCCATTCTCCAATATGCAGAAGGGATGAGGCCACTCTCTTTTCGGGGAAAAGAAAGTTTATCTGTGTGGATATAAGCTGTACTGTGGCACTTGGCCACATGAACCCCAGCCCATTTATTTAAGAGTATAGACACAGTCCAGGTAGAGTAAGCCCAGAGTTTTACAGCAGGGGTTCGCTTCCCCCAGTTCACAGACAACCTGCCGCACGACAGACTCTGACAGTGCTTTGGGTCACAGGAACTTAAATCTCAAGACAGAGCCTGGTAGACCCTGCAAGGACAGTGTCCCATGTGGTGCAGCTTTTGCTCACAGGCCAGCCAAGGTCGGGGACAGACACGAGAAGATGGACACATCTTTATGTCTCCTTCCATAAGAGGTGTCTGTGTTAGTGCAAGGGGAGCTTTCAGCCCTGACTGCTTGCAAGCCACAGCCACACAGGCTTTCTTACTGCTTAGCCAGAGCTCCTTACAGTGCTGTCTGCCACAGTATTTGAGGAGGGGTACATTCAATTTCATGGTTGTTTATAGCTTGTTCACTTTTGGAAAGAG
>NW_009604128.1:659-1299 GCF_000690535.1 Cariama cristata
TGTTCCAGAAGTTGTTGGTAGACAGTAAACCCCAAATTCACATCGTTTTGATATTCATACTCTATTACAGGTATAAAATGAGAACTGGAAATATGCATGGGGCAACGTCTCCCAGTTCTCTTCCTTCAAGCTCCAGTAGCTGCGGTGGGCACAGCTGTGCTCTCACTGACCAAATCACCGCCTGATCTTGTCATTTTGCCAGGCCTAACCTTGCTGGAGGAGATCAACTCACCTTTCTGGTGAAGCTGATGCAGCCTTGAGGGAGAACGATAAGGTCCAGGTGCCCTGCTCTTCAGCCAACGGCCAGGTCTCCTCCTGCTAGCGCTAACCATGGGGAGATGTTTCTTCTTATAACATAAATGTGGGTTTTTTTTGTTGAAGTCTCCAAGCTCAGCCTAGGACTCCCAGGAGGGAAGACATTACTCCTTCAGGCTGACCCCATAGGACTAGAAAATCTTGTTCAGTGCTACGTTACTCAAAAGCCTTGACTGCCAGGAGGAAAGAAGGTGCTTCTCCAGCTTGTGGACTGATTTGGGGTTTGTCACAGCCCACTTGCTGAATAACTCACTGATTCTGGTCCCTGCTGCTGTTACCCTTTGACACGGTCCCCCACAGTATCCTTCTCTCTAAATTGGAGAGG
>NW_009604129.1:0-4153 GCF_000690535.1 Cariama cristata
CCGAACGGTGCGGTGCGAGCGTGCCGCGCCACGAAAGTGGGGGTGTGGGGGTTCGGCCTGGTGTCTCCCGTCCGACCCGCGTAAGGTGCGCGGCAGAAATCAGTGCCGTTATTTACGCGTGGGAGGCTCCTGCTCTCCTTTTTCTGTAGAAACCAAAAGGCAGGCACTGCCCCCCGCCGTGTGTTACAGTCGGCCCCTGTGCGCGTTTCTGGCTGTGAGCGTTCCACGGGCGTGGGTGCCGCAGTGATGGAAGAAGCAGGAGGAGACCTTGAGCTCGCATGGTTTCCTCGGAGGTTCGGACAGGTGTGACTTAATAAGCGTGAAAGGAGGGGAAACAGATGGCTTTGGGCAGCGGGCTGGGAAGGTGATGGCTCCTCCGTGCCCGCTGGGTTCCCACAGGGCAGTAAGGGGGGTACGGCCAGCTGAGCCGGGTTCAGTTAAGCGCAGTTCACCCGGTCTGTTCTCTTCCTGTGACTGTTGAGTGGGAGAAGAAAGAATCGGGGTGCGTTTGGGACAATGCCACTTTGCAGCATCCTTGACATCCTTGAGGCCGCTCTCCAGCAGTGGCACCCATCCGTTTTCAGTACAGCCAGGCCCTGCTTGCTCTCAAAACCATTGCCTGGCACGTTTACTGCATTGCTTTCAGAACATCGCGATAGTCCGAACCTAGTTAATGCTGCTTTAATTTCTGTGCAGCTGTTCCGTGCCCTGGGTCTGAGCAGGCTGGGTGGTCGCACTTGTCCAGGTGCTGATGGCTGGTCCGGGCCAGCAGCGGTTTCAGAGCAGATGGGGCAGCTTCTGTCACTGCCGAGAGCTCGATTTCATCTCGAGTGAGAGAGCTGATGGTCTGTGTAGCTACCAGCAACTCAACAGTTGTGTTCCTGTGCTAATATATTAATAGAGAAAATGAAGAACTGGTGAAAGTTGGGGTTTTTTTTCCAGTTGTTGGCATCAAGATTTTCAGCAGAGCAACAGCAGAAAGCTTCGAATATGGAAAGACTGGAAGATGAGGCTTTTCTGACAGCCCCTCTGAAGAGTCCAGCAGCCTTTATGGCTGTATGAGCTGACTGCAATTTCAAAAGCCAACTTCTTTAAAAGTTTCTGAATCAGAAGTTACTATTTCAAAATATGCTTCCAGATACATAAGGTTAGTTTTAGGAAGATCAGAATTTATCCCATGAGGAGACTTCTTTTCTCCTCTCTTTAATCCTGTGCTTAACTAAGCTTGTGGAAATGAAAATGACAGGAATGTGCAGCCTCCTGTGCGAGAACAAGTGACTTCATGAAGAAGGATGAGGGATGAATTGAAAACCAGTAAATGATTTACCGTCTGATGGCTCCTCTTGCACTTTGTGCCTTGAATTTAGATCTTCTGGCAAAATATTTGGTACATTTAGTGATTATGACCGAATGCCCGTACTGTGACTCCACAGTTAGTTACTGTGTCACATTTGGTGCATTTTTATAATATTTACCCTGTTAATATAAAGGGCAAGGGGTAGTCACGGTTCTAGGTTAAGGGTGTTTCTGTGCAATGTAGGCCCATGCCGGCTGTAGGGGTGGATACCTGTTTTCTGTTATAAAGCTTCAGGGCTTCTAGGGTTGGCAGTATTTGTTTTAGCAAGTTTAAACCAAGGTAAACATCTGCAGTTCTGCTATTACAGGTACAGCAAGAGCGTTAACTCGTTCCGGCAAAATCCGATACTGTTTATTGTACAACAAAAAACTACAGAAAGTCAGAAGCTACCTGTTATTTTCTCCTGTACAGGCAGGTGATGAATCAGACCCAGCAAGCTCAACAGGTGGTCCTGGCGCTGTTATTTCTTCCAGGCACTGAAATTTCAAAAAGGCTGGATGACTGTATGTCTGGTCTTGGGAATTTGTGTTAATGCCCTTTCAGTGATCCCACAGGAACACCACAGCTAGTTTGAACACACAAAATGTTGTTTTCTTATATTGGTTTATAGTGCATGCTATGAAATGCTTCGTATTTCCAACTGTCATAGCAATGGCTTAGACCTTGTTCGCATGGAAGAAAATCAGTGTATGTCTTCTGCTATTACTGAAATATTCCAAAATACATGGACACCATTCTGGAGTAGCCTGCAAAGGGATCTGTTCCAAAGCAGTTCAGTCTGCAACAGCATTCCTTGTCAGGTTTTATGTAGGTAAGGTCTTGGATTTGATTTCAGAACTCATCTGTGTGTCCTGCAGGAAGCTCTTGCATATCACATTTGCTGAAAGATGTTGTGTCTGTCAGAAAACAAAATTCAGATTATTTGATAGCCTGCCCATTTTATCCTGAAGGACAGACCCGGAGTCATGCTTTGTAAAACTGGTATCTAAGGGTACCCTGGATGCTTACCCTTGCAGCAGCGCCTGAAGCTGCTCTGGATTGTACGGCTGCAATGCCCACTGATTTCCTCAGTCAGTTGCACATATGTGCCTCTTGATAGGATTGGGTTTACAGATCCACATCTCCTGCTCTTTCCTCCAGGCTCTGCACCATTTGGCTTGAAAAGCTTCCTGGGATGTGTAGGTGTGGTTGCAGAGCAGGATTTGTCACGGTGCTGAGAGCAGTGAAGGAAGACTCGCTAACAGTAATCCACGCAGGCTCTGCACAGGTCTTAGTGCACAGTAACTCACTGACAGTAACCGTACAGCAAAATCTCTCTGGTCCCTATGCATCCCTGGAGGGCTTTCCCTGTCAGCTGCGTGCACACCTATCTCCTAGCCAAAATCGTACTCAGAAGCCGTCCTGATAAGGAATGAGAAATTCACTCTTGATGTCAGGCTCAGACATTTTGTGACCTGCAGTTTGCTTTCTGAACTTTTTTAACTTCAAACACTCTGTGCTCGAAGAACACATCTCAAATGAATGCCAGTCTCTTATTTTAAAGCCCCATTTTTGTTATGCAATCCTTCTATTCCGACTGCTCATTTCCCTGCAGTATTTGAGTATCTCCTAAGCACTCCTGGGTTTATTACATGTTTTTGACCAAAAAGAGAATGACATCCAAATTTCAGATCTTGGTTTACTTGTTATTACTTAGCTTCCGACAGCAAATGTAGGACAATTAAACCTTTGTGCTGAAATTAGGAATTTCAGATCTGGGATTCTTTCCAAAAGCCAGTAGTATTTCTCTCATTTTCTCACTTGGCTGAGCAAGAATTATTTTAAATGAACCATAACAACAGCTGTCCTATTTTTTTGTTGTTGTTCTCTTTTAGGTTATTAAATGCAAGGCTGCTGTTGCCTGGGAGGCAGGTAAACCTCTGTCTCTTGAGGAGGTGGAGGTTGCTCCACCAAAAGCTCATGAAGTTCGTATCAAGGTAATTAAATCAATCGTTACCTGTATGCGTTGTATTTTGGGAAACTAAGTATTAAAGCTGAACAGTTTGTTTACCAACAGAAGAAATGCTGAATGGATGGCATTAGTTCGGTAGTATCTCAGCTGGCGTTACAAAGAAGAAAATGACGGTATTTAGATCTTCTGTTTATGAAAAACACTTTTAATTTCTACTCGTTTCACTTCACACTCTGTTCTAGAGATGATGGCTAGCCTTGGGGATCACTTCCAGTTGTTACAGACTAAGCTCCAGCAAAACATCTGAGCTAGGAACACCTTTGATCTTGGTCAAAGGGCAGGAGCTTGTGACCTGTTGCAGCTGTGCAACACGTTGGATTTTACTTCAGTCAGGCCATGAGTTATGGCTGCTGAGCTGAACTTTGTGTCTTGGATTCCGCATACCCAAGTTTCTGATTTGATCAGGACTTTCCAGTAGCCCATATCTGCCCAAACGTGTACATTAAGGTGAAATTTACCTCTGTGGAAGGAGTCTCTGCCTGGTGCTTAAGGCAGAAACTGGATTTATGCAGTAGTGAGAGTTCTGTGTGGTCTCTCTGGTCATTTTACATTTGAGAGACTTAACTTATTTCAAATCTGAGATGCTAACCTACTTTGAGATGAATTGGAGTACCGATTTCTAGCTTTAGGAAACCAGATGTCATCTTCTATGTGTTTCAACGTCAGAATTTAGTTGATGGCAATGAGAAAATATGTACTATCCTGACTTGACTTTTTCAAAGACAGAGAAAGTGCCTTGCCTTGGCACTCTTGCAGCTTGCCAGGAGTGGAAGCCTGTTAGCCAT
>NW_009604130.1:0-6191 GCF_000690535.1 Cariama cristata
TTCCTGAGTTACAGCCAAAGCTCTCTGTTCAACCCAGACGGTCTTCTTCCCCGTCAGCTCATCTTGCGGCACATTGGGACAGCCCGCTTCTGTGCCTTGAAAATGACCTCCTTGAAGAATGTGCAGCCTTCCTGGACCTCTTTCCGCTTCAAAACTGTTTCCCAGGGGACTCTCTCAGCCAGTTCCCTGAACAGGCCAAAGTCTGCCCTCCAGAAGCCCAAGATAGCTGTTTTGCTGTCCCCTCTCCTTACCTTACCAAGGACTGAAAACTATCATTTCGTGGTCGCTATGCCTGAAGCAGCCTCCAACCACCACATCTCCCACCGGTCCTTCTCTGTTTGTAAAGAGCAGGTCTACTGGAGCATCTCCCCTGGTAGGCTCACTTAGCAGTTGCATGAGGAAGTTATCTTCCACACACGCCAGGAACCTCTTGGACTGTTTTCTTTCTGCTGTGTTGTATTTCCAGCAGACATCTGGTAAGTTGAAGTCCCCCCCGAGAACAAGGGCCAGTGATTGTGAGTCTTCTGCATGGCACTACGTAGGCACGTAACTATGCGATAGTGTATTCCTTCTTTTAAAGGAAACTAGAATAGCTAAACATGCAGTCTTGGAAGGCTTCATGATTTAAAAACTTGTGTTGATGATATTTCTTGTAGGTCAGTCTGCAATCCTGTTTTCTCTGTGCTTTAATTGCGTCTGGTAAAATCTTCAATGAAATGTGAAAACAAAAGATTTCTATGGAACTGTATATGTGGGGCTTTAAAGGAGGAGGTCTGTATCAGCTACAGAATTTCCTAAAGGAGGAGCATAAAGTGCATCCTTCATATGCTTTTCAAAGTGCTTATGTATAACGAACTTTCTTGGGAAGAAGTACAGGGGCAGTAGTAATTTTTCAGGCTTGGTCTTTGTTGTGTTGGTAAAAACTATTTCACACTAGATCATAGATGTATGTACTGGATACATTGATGTGTAGATAGATGTAAACCTCATGAAGTTCAACAAGGCCAAGTGCAAGGTCCTGCACCTGGGTCAGGACAATCCCCAATATCAATACAGGCTGGGGGATGAATGGACTTAGAGCAGCCCTGTGGAGGACTTGGGGATACTGGTGAATGAGAAATTGGACCTGAGCTGGCAATGTGCGCTTGCAGCCCAGAAAGCCAACTGTATCCTGGGCTGCATCCAAAGCGGTGTGGCCAGCAGGACAAGTGAGGGGATTCTGCCCCTCTGCTCCGCTCTGATGAGACCCCTCTGCAGCTCTGGGGCCCCCAACACAAGAAGGACATGGATCTGTTGGAGCAGGTCCAGAGGAGGGCTGTGAAAATGGTCAGAGGACTGGAACAGCTCTGCTGTGGAGAAAGGCTGAGAGAATTGAGGTTGTTCAGCCTGGAGAAGAGAAGGCTTCGGGGACACCTTCTTGCGGCTTTTTGAAATATGAAGGGAGCTTGTGAGAAAGACGGAGAAAGACTTTTTACCAGGGCCTGTAGTGACAGGACAAGGGGCAATGGTTTAAGTTGAAAGAGGGTAGATTTATTCGATGGGATACAAGGAAGAAATTCTTCACAGTGAGGGTGGTGAGGCACTGGAAGAGATTGCCCAGAGAAGCTGTGGCTGCCCCATCCCTGGAAGGCCAGGTTGGATGGGGCTCTTAGCAACCTGGTCTACTGAAAGATGTCCCTGCCCATGGCAGGAGGGTTGGACTTAGATAATCTGTAGAGGTCCCTTCTAAGCTAAACCATTTTGTAGTTCTATAATTCTATGATACCCTGGATAGCCTTCCCTGGCAAATAGAGCATTTTCACTGTATTGTAGTCTTCTGCTAGGAGCAAAGAATAGTTTTTAAATTTTCTCCTATTTTTCCTTTAGTAGCATAATTCATCTCCACAGTTGTGGTGCTGTTTGTCCCCTTCTCACGTTTTCTCGACTCAAATATTGCAGACAGCATGGCAAAAGAAGGAAAAAAAAGTTTTGGAGAAAAAAGCAAATTTTAATTCAAACATTACCTTTGCGATAATCTTTCAAATATAAATACTCCTGTATTCTGCAGTAACAGTGTGGATGTAGTATTATATAGTCTATATTTGGCATTGCCTGCAAAGTCCCTTGGCACAGCTCCAGTGATCCTCCGTGACATTCCTCTTGCATCACTGGGTTGTATAACAGGCACTTCAGTCTCAAGTAGCCCTTCGAAGCAGTGCTTTGAACTGAGTCAGCCTCTGAGCGCTACTACATTTCCAGCGGTAGTGATGCAGTGCTGTACCTGCCAAATCATTGTGCCCAAAACGTCTTCATTTCAGGCCAGTGGAAGCCTCACAAATGCTTTCCACCTTCATGTGCGTTACACATGACAACCCCTTGCTACCAAAAAGACTATTTTCAGTCACATCAGAAGCGACTGTTTCTACCTTATGTTGTTCTAGCAGGAAGTTTTTTTGTTTAATTATTGTTTTTAAAGTATGAGTACTATGCTGTTAGGTTCCAACATTTTTTTTTCTTCTGCTGGCGTTTAAAGAGCTGTGGACTAGGAGGAGACACATGGAAATGCGTTCCCTACATCACATCCAAATCACCTCTTGCGGTCTAGAAAATTTGAAAAAAATACTAAAATAATATGGAAAAGCAGTCTTTTTACTTTCTCTTCTTGATGTGAAATCAGAAAAAGTTTGTTTACTCCAATTAGATTATCATATAGTCACAAAAGTAAAAAAGAGGATAACTGTATAGTGTTGAATATGAGAGCAGTTATTCAACAGGCCAGGCATAACAGTTTACTACATGAATGATGGCATTCTCAGATCTGTTTTATGCTCTTCAGTTAGCTTTGAGATTTTAATCTCCATGTATGTGCATTAACAGTATATCATTCAAAGCGCAAAGTCTGTATATGGTAGAGGTGAGTACTCCGTGCTCTCCAGTCTTTCAAAGCAATTTGATCTTTGGTTAGATAGTCAAAACTTATTTCCTGCCAAGTAAATGACAAGATTTTGTATATTTATTTGTTGATAACGTTAAAAGTATTGCAAACCTGATTATTTTGTAAAAACAATTGAGCCTTCATGCTGATGTTCCACTGTAGGTAAAGAGACCAAGATTTTTGAAGCTACCAATTATTAGCATGTACTTTAGCTTGACAACCTGACCTAGCACCTGTAAAATGTTCATGCTGTGGAAGCTTGGTGCTTGACACCATAAATTATAAATGAAGAGCTAGTGGGAAAGGTGACAGACTGACTCAGTGAAAGAGAGAATTACAAAGCTGAAAAACATTAAACTGACTGGCTGTGTGGATATTTAATCAAAGGAGATAAGAAACATTTTATCGTCATGAATATAGACCTAGGATGTCTCTGGGAATATTTGTCCTAAGTGGAACAACTCTTCTTTCTGATAAGTTGCATTTATTTTGGTATAGTTTTGAGGCTCTGTGTTAAAAAAAGAAAACATTTGATACAGCCAAATGTTAACCTCATGTTTTCTAAGTTGCCTTTGTGCTCCTTCCTTGAAGGTTTTTTTTATATGAGTTCTGCTAAACTCTTTTTCTGTACATCATTCAGACTACAGCAGTAAGGCCAACTATATTAAATATTTCACTTCTAAAGTAGATAACTTATCAAGCAAATAAGATGCTAGTTCAGGAAGCAAAGGAGAAAAACTGATCGTTTTGCTTGAGAGCATTGACACCTTTGAAAGTCACGACTGCTTCTGCTTTGATATACCGGCAGCTTCTGGCTCTACTGATGACTTGCCTTTACTGCTGACAGCTAAAATCGTTACCAACCACATCACCTTTAAGAAGCAGAAAAAATACAAATGTAGGCTTGATAGCCTTCCCTTATCCTTTGTACATAACTTGCTTTCTTAGCCATTAGGGAGACCAGGGAGCATGTCCTTTTATTTGAGTATGAAATACTAACTTCATCCTGCTTACGTGGCATTGGCATAGATTTGTAATGGATAATAATAATAATGTCCTGTCACTTCTGGAGGCTCGTTGATATGACCTGTGGATAAATTCTGGGTGGTAGTTCAGACTGTGACAATGCAGCAGATGGGGATTGAACAGCTATGCATTTCCACCCCCTGTTCCACTTCATACAGACATTGTGAGCATTATTGTTAGCTTGGGAAAGCAGGGTAGTCAAGATCTACCATTTATGGGCTATATGAACTCTTTGCTTTCTGTATTGTACCTTTTATGCCTACAAAATAAGAATGACCCTATTTCATTTTATGATGTAAAAATATGGACTGAATGTAGGTAAACTCTTATTTAGCTGCCTAGAGTTAAGAAGTTATGCTGAACTACAGAAGTAGTAGAAGACAGAGAGAGAGTCATTACAGAGTCTTCGGCTTCAGCAGATGGGTCTGTGCCACCGCAGAAGTGCCTGCCTTCGTGTTTCATGCCTGGAACTTCCCCGACTCTTGTTTCCACATCCGATTTGCCTGCATGTCAGAGTTTCAGACTCCTGATTCTTGCTGTCAGCCGGTCTGAAGCAGCGTGCTCTGCAGCTCCGACTGCACCTGCGAGAACACGCACCCCCAAAAAGCCTGAACTGATCCCTTGCCTTAGTTCTTGAGCTAGAGATTCTCAGACAGCCTTTCGTCGGGCTGTGCTGCCAGCCAAGCACGAACTCTCTTTAGTTGCTTCAGCCTTTGTACCTCTCCTAACATCTGTCTGTTCTGTTCCTCGGAGTCACCAAACAGCTAATTTTTCATTATGGTTATTAAGTAACTACTTGAGTAAGCAGTGGCCATCTGTCTTCCTCGTCTCCATTTGTCACTTTATCAGCTGCTCTCCTCAAAACTTCTTTCTTTAGAGGGGCCGTTACAGAAAAGGTCTGTATTGATTCTGGTTCTTACTCCACTTGAAAAGAGACAGATGACCAGGTTGAAAGGTACCTCTGTACCAACCTGCCCGGTTATGCATAGGGCGAAGGCAACAAACTTTTGCAATCCCATTTCATGCTTTACTAACAGAGAGGCTGGGCCTTTGGATCAGTGCAGTGCAAGAAAGAACGGGTGCCTAGGGTGGGTTTGATTATCCCCATGATCTCCTGTGGGAAGTTTCTACCCCCTCTCAAGAGCAAATACCAAGAAATGCTAAGTGTAGGAACAGTAGCTATGGAATTACTACCTTCATAATTACTCTGACTGACAGTTATGTATAGGTGGTGGTATACTTTTCCAAAAGCTTTTGTATGGTTTTTTCACTTATGGATGTTGCCACATAAACTTTTTGTTCATTTTGTCACCACTCAAAAAAAAAAAAAGTATAGTAAAAGACATCAAAGCAAATTCTTGTACGAATACAGAATAGAGAAGGTTTACAGCAAAGTGGAGAATATTACATCTAGCATCCTGACTCCACAAACCAAGTCGCAGTCTAATAGGATTGACTTCAACACACAAGTCATTTGTACTTTACCAGTGCAAGGAAAGATAAATCCGTTTGTCTGAATTTCACTTGTTTCTAATTTCCCTAATGAAGATATACTCAGGTTAATATACAGAGCTGACAAAACTGTCAGGTATTCATGTTCGTTTAGAGAAATCTGCCCAGTAATCTACTGTTGACATGAACATGATGGTGAATTGAATATCAATTAGCTTTTTCAAGTCAGAATGAAAATTATTAACATGGGGCAGCTGGGCTCCTATCATAGTTTTGTGATTCCTATTTTTATCAGGGTTAGCTCTTGACCTCCTTGTCTCTCGCACGTGAAACCAAAAGCTTAGGAAAATAATTCAGCTGTGTGACAGAACCCAGCTCTGGTGTTATTTTCTGGACCTGTGAACAACATTAGGTTATCTCACTTCATTTTAACAGCAATCCCTGCTGAAAAGGAGTATCTTCGAAATGAAAGCTGAATCACTGGTTAAGAACACACTGTTTCCCTGGTACCTGAAACCTCTTTTTTCCCATCTCATTCCTTGTGAGGACTCCGTTAAAGTAGAGCAGTCTACTTCTACCTCCCAGGACTTACTCTTCAGTTCTGTGTTCGCTGTCTGTCCCGCAGGGCTGACATGGCAGTACTCAGCCCCTTCTGATGCAAGACAAATGTAGGAATTCATCTCTTCTGGCTGATCTGCGGATTTGAGAACCTCCTCCTGTCTTACTCCCCTGTTTGGAAGTGCAGCATTCATATAAATCACTTTGAAATCGCTTTGGCACTACTCTTGGGGAAAAAAAA
>NW_009604131.1:0-7454 GCF_000690535.1 Cariama cristata
CGTCTCAAAAAGGGAAATTGCGCTGCTGCTCCTCAGAAAAGGAAGTCAAACCCACCCCAAACCAAGTATTTTTGAGGCAAAGGTATTAAGAAAGGGTGAAATTAAAAGTAAGGTACTCACTGGCATCATCTTGTGACAACTAAAGTGGGAGAAGTAAAACTAGTTAGTAACAATTTAAGGGAAGCAGAAGAGTTGGAAGATGAACTAAAACACAGAGGGCCGCAACGCCTCTTCGGGGGACGGGGACGGGGACGGGGACGGACGACACACAAAGAAAAAGAGATCATCAGATGGATTTATTTTTTTTTTTAAACTTCATTTTTGTTGTTTCCCTTTGTAGTAACATACCTTGATGCAGATTAAATTTCTGGCACGTGCTGTTGGCAAGGGGTTTGGTGGTGTGGGTGGGGTTTTTTTACTTTTTCACTATTACATTCATTTAAGCGACTAAAGCTATGTAAAAAGCAACTCAATTTAATACATTATTTGGCATGGCATGAATGAATATGCATTTTTGTCTGTATCAAGCCAGACAGCTCTGTCAAATGCAAAAAATGCATTTTGTGCTCAAGAAAAATTTGCCTCAGTGCATGAGTTCATGCCACAGGATACACAAATGCTCTGAAACATTTCCAAATTAAATTCCGTCAATGGACACTGATCTTGACATGTAATACCCTTCTGAGCTCGTGTCACTTTTCTAGCTGCTCTACAGCTAGAGTAACAAATTGAATGGCCTGTTGTGTGGGCACAATTGCAATTGGCAGAGGATCAGTCTTCTCAAACTCGGGCAACAAAACCTCCTGCTTCGCTGTAGGCTTCTAAATGAAAAGGATCTTTTTTATTTTTTCCATGCATGTTTTTCTTGTAGACACCAGGATTTCACAACTGAAACCTAAAGTCTGACTACCTCACTTCTGCCAAGTGAAACTTCTCTACGTTGTATGGTTTCTAATAGCAGCAACTGTAAATAGTTAACTATCTGTCATCTTCTCTCTATAAATACGTGTGTTGCATCTCGACCATGTTATATATAAAATGGAGGATGCATTTACTGTTTGGAATAGTCTCCAAGTTCATTACCTCTGTTATAAAGTGTGTGTGAAGAGAACTAAAACAAGACCCAGTGCAGCACCTTAATTTAAAAACTGGGGAACAGGAAGGAGCTATGAGATAAAGAAGGTAAACATAAAGCAATGTCTATTAATAGCTAACTCCTAAAAAATACCTGAGAAAAACAGAAGGCTAAAGAAGATGAATTAAAACCTTCAGGAAAAGGTGCTTCTCCTTCTCCCTAGAAGTAGCTTCCTGGTGTCAGTAAAGTTCATGGGATTTATCTTCTGTCTTAGACCCGGTTAAATCACTCACAAGATAATCACTGTAGTGAAGGGAAAATACTGCTTCTCCCTAAAAGATAGTAAATTATGTATTTGGCTTAGACACCTAATGTTTAAGAAGAAATTAAGTGAACTTAAAAATAAAACTAAAGAATGCATTTATATTTTTAATCACTTTAATGGTATAAACCTCATTTAGGTAGTAGTATTAAGCCACAACAATATAATGCCACATTTAAACAGCATTTAATAAAATGCATAAGCTAAATCATGCACTGCAATACTCTATATACAAACACAACAATGCAAATTCCTCTTCATGATTGAAGACATTGATTAGATAGAAAATTCAGATTAAAAAAAGAACATGCCATTATTTTAAATGCTATCACACGTAACAATGCCGATTTCACAAAAACTGTAGAAATTAACAACTTTTGCAAGATTTTAAACTTGAAATTAAAACACTGTAACAGAATAGTTTCCTAAATTATAATGAACAGAGACTTCCAGAAAATATCCCAAGGAATTAAAAGTAGATGATTCCTTTTACAAAAATTTTCTACTTTTGTAGGAGCTCAGAACTCCCTGGTATGCCGAACAGATATAAGACTTACACAATTTGCAGTTTTTCAGTTGTGAAACTGTTTGAACACTGGCTTGCAATGTTTTTTTGAGAACAGATTAATTAAAAATATTCCCACATTTAATGTTGATTCCATGTATGTGAAATTTAACATATATGCTCTGTAAGTAATATGTTTTCTTCTTAAAGAATAGCCTTTCTATTTGAAATTTATTCAGTTCTACTTTTAACCTACAATCATCGAAAATATTTTAAAATGGACCTGTGCTGCCTTATCATTTATCTAAGACCATTAAAAAATGTACTAGAAGCCAGTCATTCAGCAGTGTTAGATACCTGGCAATAGGTGTACGTCTCAGACTTACTGTGATCAAATACAGAAAGCTGATTTCACATTCCACAATTTCCATAGAATCTTACAAAAGAGCCTTTATTGCCACTTAAATGTGAGCACATTTTGTCCTTCAGAATACAAACAATTCAAACGTGTATATAAAACAAGTTCACAATTTTAAAATACACTCTTTTTTCTAAATTCACAATTAAATTTTTAAAACGGATTCAATCCTGATCAATACCCCAATTAGCTTCCTAATCTTTAAAAATGTTACTGCAGTACAATGAAGTTAATAGACATTCAGGTTTCCATTCAGCCTTTAAAGAAGAAAGCAAACATTATTCAAACAGCACCGATTGTCAAGACACCAGTGAAGGAACATCTGTGACATTCCTGCCATGAATTTAAATAATTTTCCTGCAAAAAAGCTGAAAATCTCAAAAATAAGGTTTGAAATGTTAAAATGTACGTTTTGCAGGTTTTTATCTATATTTGAAACAAAAGCTTACAAACTCTTACTAAGTGATATAGCGAGAAACAGAACATTCTTAGCATTTCCATAGCAAAACCTACAAGCAGAGGGCCTGACGCTGAGAGACTCGTGTTTTACAAGGGCAAGAAGCTCACATTATTTTAATTGGTGTTTGCTCGTCTGCTCAAACATACACAAGTCTTTGCCACATTGAGTACAAAATGTGGAAATAAATGCCCAGAAAATTCTGCTTCACCTTATTAATATGACAGAAACAAGACTTGCTGAACTACTCCCCTACAAGGTCTGTGAAATGCTGTTTTAAAAAAAACAAAGTAAACAGAATTACTTTTACAGAAGGCTTCGTTTGTAACTTTAGTCACCAGAAGGGAAAAGGAACAAGAACTACTTATCTTTTTATAATTTAAATGTTTTAATACTCCCTTTGAGTAATAAATTGTCTTCCCGCAAGTCTAATTTCATAAATGCTCCGTGTGCCCAGCTCCCATGTGAACAATGGAAACTTCACACACACAGTGCAAGATCTGCGCAGATGACAGCTTCAGGAAAGGACACAACATAAAAATGGACATTAGTCTGACAACTAAATGAACTAACCAGCTTTATTTAGTTTAAGCTAGGCAATTAAAAAAAAACAGCTTCGGAAAGTGAATATACAGTTGAAATGCATCATGAAAATCCTAAGTAAGTCTTGATGCTTGCTAGGAAATAAACTAACTGCCATCTCCCCCTTATTTAATTTCCACTGTAACAGATAAGTCGTCGTTTCATTAGACAGAGGACATTGTCTTTGTTTAACTACCAGTTTGGTTTCATGTTATCATTACGGCAATGAATATTGATTTTTTAAACAGCATCCATTGCATCCTGTTCTGTGTGCTATAGTTAAATGATAAAGGGCAACTTGTTTTTCTTCCAATTAGCCACTGCTGAAGACTTAAAAAAAAAAAAAAAAAAAATCAGTCTCTTACCAAGTTTCACCGCAAAATAAAACTTTACAAAGTCAAGTCTCTCAGAAGGCTGAAAGACAATGAGTATATATTGAAGACAGGGAAGTATTTTCTATGACTGTAGTTATTTATTTACTCATTTATTTTTAACAGACATTATATGTTCAATTAACTATTCACTGGCAGACTTCTACATATCAAATGAGAAAAGGTAAAGGCAGTAATGTAAAAGCCAGAAAATTAACGGAATGTATTTGTCAGTTCTGAACAGAAAATACTAAATTCAGGCTGGGTTTAGAAAAAGGTGCAAAGCTCTGAAATTCATGAGGATTCACCTGCTTAAGCGAGGCTTAGTTTGGGCTAAGAAATGAAAACTAGTAAGCTCTGGATTAGCAAATGAATGAAAAGCTTTAACATACAGAATGGTAGGAATACATGGCTACGTATCTGTACATATATACATACACTACACACTTTCTATACACTGTACATAATATATTTAGACAGGTATAAACATATACGTTCATACACAGATACATACAACTATGTATATACACATTAGCTGCTCGAGTGAGTTTTAGAATTGAACATGCAGAAATGCACAATGGTGGGAGGCACAAAATAACGATGTGTAAAAATCTATCAAACCCTTTAAAAAGAAGGCAGGCAGGCATGAATTTAACAATAGTAAGTCATTTTCAAAGCATTCCTGTAACTCAGGATAAAACAGGCTGGGGGAACTATGGAACATTATGACGGTATTATCTGTGATGAACTTAGCCTGACTTCACAACAAAAAGCTCAGTAATAAGGTAATTCTGGGGTTTGATGTTTTCCAAGTCTAATGTATTTAGACTTAGAGAATTTAAACTTTACAAAGAATTTTACTTTAACTTGCAACCTCAGTATAAATAATGTTCTAATTTTTTTTGCACAAATAATTTCTCATATAATGTTGATAACATTGACTGCACCAGAAGTAGGGTTGTAGCATTATCTAACAAGAGGGGTTATGGCATTTTTCATCAAACAAGAAGCCTGAATTTAGTTCAGGAGCATTTACTGTCAAAATGACTCAGCAACTTTAGAATTAAAAGGTGCAAAAAGTAAACGTTTTAATTTTCTCCCCCTTGCCATGCCCGCTTGGTAATTTTTCACATAAAGCTCATTTTTTTAAACTAACTTTCTGTCATTCCAGATCCAGTCAGTGCTGGCAATTTGTCCTTCCTCTGCCCCTTACTCTCCTCTGTAGGGTGAACATGGCCTCATTTTGTTGATTCTCCCTGGATGTACAGAGGCATTAGGACTGCAGATGTTGATAAGCATGTAAGAGCAGCATACATCAGAGCAAACCACCGCAGCAGCTGTTCTGTTGTTGTATGGCAAATGTGGCAAACCAATGGGACAGATGGGAACATACTTGTTGTTTGCCTGATATTTCTGCTTTTTCTCTTACAGGCAAGAGTAGATTAAAAAGAACCAACCTACCCTGCTTTTGCACTCAAAAGAGTAACTGAAGGAGAGGAGAGGGATTTCAAATAGAAAATCAACATTTTAATTTAAATTTTTTTATTTTTATTTTTATGGTGGTATCATCCTGTAGGTATTCGCTGGTGCACCTGTGTATGTCTGACTGACCTGCCAGTCCTACTGCTCACCCCACCCAATTCAAACAGGGCCCCTGACTGGTGCTGTTATTGCAGAAAGCTGCTTTGATCACTGCTTCTTTGGCAGTGTATCCTCAGCCAGATAATTTCCAGTTCCCTTTTCCTGGCTAAACTCTATTCCTGATACCCTTGCTAATCATGCTATTTGTTGTTTTTTTAAATTATCCCTTACTAATTAAACAGCAGGTAATCAGGGAAGAATCCTATCTACCCTTTTCACTTTAATGGGCAGGAAAATGTACTGACATCTTCAGCATCTTGGATTAAATAATTCAGGAATCTGTGAAAGTCCTGTGCACTATACACAACAAGAAAAACACTGAAGTGTTTTACAGTCTCTGCCAAAGAAGAAACAGTCAGGAAACTTGTTTCACCTGGAAGCTTCAGCCCTGACTTGTTTTCCCTATCACACCTCAGAATATGCCCTTTGCCAAAGAGCACTATAATGATAATGCAGAGCCGGCTGTATTCAGCACAGAAATCCTGAGTCAGTGCTCTTCACTGGAGCGTTATGGCTGCCCTGAGTGCCATGTGCTTCAGATGACGGTAAAAAGAGACTTGGTAAATGATATGAAGTAATCAGTGGTGACCAACAATAGTTCCTTGCACTAGAGTGCTCTGAAAACTAAGCCTCCTTAATAATCTAGCATTTTAACGCCGCTAAAATAAAGGCTTGTATGATCTCTTTGAAGGATCACTCCTTGGAGATTATTTTTCCTCTTCAACCAGTTTCATGCCAGAGTAACTCCACTGGCACCAAAAACATTGTATCTAATTTACAAGCAATGTCAACAGGCAGAGAAAGATGACTTTTGCACATGGTCTTAGTTCTGTGTCTCTTTAGTCCAATGTAAGTAAATTAAGGGAAGAAAAGTAGTACACCTTCTTGCCCTTGTCGCAATAAAAATCATTTTTACAAAGCTAACTCAAAATGCTCCTACACAGTTATTGATCATTGTTCTTTGTATCTACAAGATTCAAATCCAGTTCCTTCTCAAAAGCGTTGGAAAACAAACGGAATACATGGAGAATGGACATTCTTGCTTCATTATGACTCCCTGCATGCCCTAGTTTCAGCCAGCGCAGAACTCGTAACATTTGTCTGAATGAATTATTACCAACGTGCATATGCGCTCAAGTTCAGATAGATCTAATCAGGTAGCTTATCGCTGTATTTCTGCTGAGTTAATACATTTTCATTTCAAGAGTAGTGGAAACAGGACCTCAAAAACTCGAGAGAGAGTGAATTTTAGACAATAAATAGAGCTTCAGTGAGATGTCACTTTTCTTAGAATCACTTTCAGACTGTGGTCCTTTGACTCCTAGTTCTCTAAACACATCTGGCATTGAAATTTGGCCTTTATGAAAACAAGCTATTTCCATACTTAAGAAAGAGTTTTTCAGTTATTGTTACAATAATAAAAAACTCTGTCACATATTCATAAGCACAAGTTTGCACTTGCAAACAAGAAACAAAAGGAAACTAATTTAAAAGCAAAGCTATTAAGATCAGCCTGTTACCATCTTCCAGTTACCGGCAGGGGGAATAAAACAAACCTCAGAAATGACAGAACTACATCAGTGTTGTAGTATTTTCTGCAGAGATAGTTTAAAACTTGCTTGAGTCTGCAGCTGTACTACGTACATTGTTCTACCTTCCTGATGTTAGAGTGGCCAGAAAGCCCAGTCACCAGAAGAGGCTGAAAGTAGTATCAAAGATTAACACAGAGCAAGAACAATTTTGAGGCTCATTTTCCTTAAATGTGCCTTTTTCTATTGCTACCAAGCAACACCTAAACTGTCGGCAGACAGAATCCCTTCATCAGTTCTATGCCCCTTGAACATCTGTCTTCTACTGATGGACATAGAAAGAAAAGAAAAGGATTTCTTTGAATGAGCTAAAATAGCTTCACTGCTAGATTACACCTAGATGACTGACAGATTAGCAGCTTCACTGCTTGATACACCAGAGGGTCATGCTGCTATTAAGAGGTACCTCCACAGGCTGGAGAAATGGGCAGACAAGAACCTCTTGAAATTCAAAAAGGGGAAGCACAAAGTTCTGTCCCTGAGGAGGAACAACC
>NW_009604132.1:0-15077 GCF_000690535.1 Cariama cristata
CCCGGCTGCTAATTATTCCATCTGGATCTTTTTCACAGAATTATTCCCATCCCACCCATTATTTTCCATGAGAGTTTCATAACGGTTGTCCAAGGAAAGGATCATGGCCAAGTCCCACTCACAGAAACCAACTCAACTGTAATATTCATGCTCATGACTTGCCAATCTACCTTGACTCTCCAGAGCTTTCTGAACTAAAATCCAAGTCAGACAGCGTTAACATTTATTTGGGGATATTCATACAGTGCTGCAAGATCAAGCAGTGGAAGCATAGCTGTTAAATCTTCTGCTACAAGTCCTCCTCTCATCCTGTTATCCCAGAGACCCGGAGAACCCCAGTATTACTCTTAGAAGGACGTATCCAAGGCATTACCTCTGACTTGGCTCTGTTTACTATACTTGTTAACTAAACCATCTCTAAACCTTCCCCATTCTTCCAGCACATCATCTAAAGGTGCAGTTGCTTTTAAACCCACCTAGGTCACACGTTCCTTCCAGGCATTGCATAATCTCAGCTACTGGATCACCCTTCGTAACATCTAGCTTTATTTCCAGCCTTTCAAATGCAACACTTCTTCTCTGCCAACGCCACTCTAAACTCTCTGTTTTGAGCAGAAGTACGCACTAAAGGGATGAACTGCAGTGAAACCAAAAGAGAAGAGCAGAGTGGAAAAATATGCTACTTGAAGTGTCTCAACAGATCAGGACAAAAATGTGAGAAAATAATTAGAGCAGGAAACTGCTGGAGTCAAGGCCTTCAGCACCAAAAAGCGGGCTGTTTCTTGGCGACTGAAGTTGGGACACAAACAGAGAAAGGAAAAACAACATCTGAAAGAATCTCAGTGTCCTAAGTATGGTTGAAAGAAACGGTGCCAACACTGAGCAAAAAAAGGATAAAACAGGATTTGGGAATGTTGTGGGTGTGACAGAAGCTAATCTAAATAGAGACAAATAAAATACCAACAGGAAATGTTGGGTGGAAAAAAACCTGGCAGACACATAGTGTGTAGAAGACTGAGAAACCAGTTTTGGAGCCAATGTACTGGTACAGTGCTGCAGCCGAAGAATGATGAGATTACTTTGGGAGAAAGTATACGCAGAGGGTAAAAGGGTAGACAAAAGGGAAGCCCAATCACCAAAAAACTCATTACAGAAAAGAAAAATTTTAAGAGACACCTTTAAAGATAGCTTTGATGAAGAAGTTAAAAGAAGTTAGAGGTGCTCGTGGCACTTCGTAAATCAGAGAATATCATCAATTGCCTAAACATGGACCCACCTGACTTCTCAACACGCATTCATTACAATGCCTTTCAGTGAGGTGGGCATCCAAAGATCGATACACCAGGCTAGAGTTACATACAAAACATCACCCTATTTCCCCAAAGAGAAAGAAAATAATAGATTAGAAGTTAATGCTGCTGCTAAGAGCATCACCAACTTCTGGGAGGCTTTCTGCAGGTAAATCCCCAGGTTCTGGCATTATTCAGTGCCCTGACAGGTATTAAGTCACTACATAAACTTAAGAGTCTATCGATTCCCTGTTTTCTGAGAAAAGCTTATTTGGTTGGGATGAGTACTGATAAGAGCACTAAGCTGGACTTCACTCAAAAAGAAACTTGCAGTTAAAGGTAGCTTTGCCAGCTGCAAAGCAACATAAAAACCCCAGTGCCAATCCCTCTCTCGGTGTATATGCCAGCTCAGTAGTTCAAAACCAGATTAGCTTGCCTTGCTTGGCCTTTTGATTGTATCTTGGCTATTTTTAATCCATCCCCATTATAGAAAAGAGAAAATCCCCTGCAAAATAAATACTGAGAATGAGCCTTACCTTAAAGAGCTACACATACTTACATCTAAACCCAAAAATATCCTAGAATGAAAAAGCATGAATCTGAGCGCAAATTAATCTGATGAGCTAAACTGAGCGCACGTGTAGTTTCTGTAGGCAAAAGTCCTGCTTTAAGGAAACACTTCATTTCGTTTCCCACCTAAGAGGCTTCACAAAATGTCAGAACAAAACATATAAGCAAAAAGCCCAAGAAAATTTAATCAGGGCTACTTCTGAACTGCTTGTCTCAATTTCTGAGTCCATAAACCCCCCTTCCCTTACATGTAGATGCAATATTTTCAAAAAGAGCATTTTGGTGAACCGCTAAATCGAATTTGCAAGAGCAACGACTGTAGGAAATCATGATAAAATGCTTGATACTTCAAAAGAATATTCATTTTAACAAAATCTGTTTTTCCAAAGTTTTGCAATAAACTCTACTGCTTGGAAATAAGGTAGAAATGAATTCAAATACAAAATTATGTAATGAATGTTTTCAGTAGATACAATTATGAGAGATTATATTTTTAAAGCACTGCAGATTAAACTACCTGAAAGTGAAATCTTTAATCCCAGCGATTAAAGTCATAAAGAAACAAAACTGAATTTGGCTTGATTTTATTCCACTGGGTATAAAGCTCTTTCACAAGGAGACACTTCATCATACATAGGTGTTCTGGAGGGCTTGTAAGTAAATATCTTGGATTTCTCTTCCATGAAGGTTATTTGCTCACTATTCAAGTTTCACATATACACGAGGAACTACAGGCTGTTTTTTGGTAGCAGTATGATCTTTATTCTGCTATTTTTACTTCTCATTGCCATGCTTTTGCCCTTGGCCTCTTTGCACAGCTTTCCCACTTTTATTCCTCCCCAACTCTCAGTTATTTGGCATCCTTTCTTAAAGTATCTAGTTTTACTCTCCTTAAACTCCTTAAATTCTTTAACAACTTCCAATTTACAAGCTCAACGTTTCAACATAGCCTAGACATTGTGTTCTTGTATTCTCACTGTATATTTTTTGCATAATGAGACATTTTGAATATTAAAATATATTTAATAGATTTTCTGTGGCAAGGGCTATATGATATGCCAGATATTATACTAAACACACAGAGAATAAATAGAACAGTAAAACGGCTGTATCTGAAAACCAAATTATGTGCACTCTTCAAGTACAACATTTAGGTAACCTGTTAGGGTGGTATTAAAACTTCTTAAAATCATTTCAGATGGTACTTTATATGCATCAGCAATATGCGCTTGATAGAAAAGGCTGTTACCGGTAGATGCAAGACAAGGGATAGACAGGTGGGACTCAGAAACAGTCCCAGGACTGAACGCCAGTTCTAACCCAACTGACAAAAAAGCAGGTTTATAAGCAGGAACACTTCAGCCAGTCCCCTAAAGAACTTCAGCTCCGCAGGGGCAAGAGAAAAGGCATCATGGCCCACAGGCTAAACCAACATTACTGTTATATGGACCATGGTTAAGCCGAACACAGACTTCTCCAGCTTAGGGAGGCAGCAGGGGATGACTAGAAAGGAAAGGCTGGTACATGCTTGAGAGATGCCTTCAACAAGAGGAGATCTTGCTTCCTCCCGCCTACAGTGCCAACAGATCCTCTGTTATCGTCAAGAGGACACTGTCGCCTGTGCTAACAAACGTATGGACGCTATGCTGGCCTGAGCTCTAACGTGGACATGACAGTGCGTCTCCAGCCAAGGTTGGTGACCCCAATCTCCCAGGATTTCCAAGGGGGTCTGCCACCCCAAGAGCGGAGCAGACAGGTAGGTGGTTTAGAAAGGTTTCCCTCTGCAGTCGCTGATGGCACCTTCCTGCCAGAATAGTCCTGGGAGCTGAGGATTGTCACCTACAATTGTCACCTAGATGCTCTCCTCATCTACACGCATCAGCCATCATCAGCTGAAATCAAGTTGCACACGTCCTGAAACCAAGCCCAGACACCCAGAAACGCTCTATGCATTAGAGGGCACGTGGACAGCTCTGGATGTAGATGTAAACTTCTGTAACACTCTTACTAGAGTTGCTTGTCCAGCTCAGTCTTGTTAACGGCTGGTACAGTACTATGGAGAGAGTGGAGCAGTACGGATATATTCCCTGTCTTCTCCTGGGCGCTGTGATCCATGCCGAAATTGCAGATGGCAGCCTTCCCTTTCCTTGACCCCACCAAAAAGAGTCCAACAGAAAGTATAATGCTAATGGGACCTGAGAGTCAATTCAGCCCTGGAAACTCCGGCGTGGCATGTCCACAAGGAGGGCCCATGGACCCACTTGCTATTTTCTGGCTTTTCATTGCTGATTCCTGTGCTTTTTTTACTGGTGGCAGCCATCAGCCTTAGTGCTACAGATCACAGGTGTTACATAAAATAAAATACGTAACTACAGGGACAAGCAAAAAAGCTGCTAAAGTATTTTCACAGTTAGGTGTCCAAGAAATAATCTGACTTTCCCTTAAAAACCAAGTTAGAAATCCATTCATTCAAATAATGTCTCTCAGTGGTTTGGCATCATGTACTTTTTGTAATGAAATCAATTATAAGAAAAATCTCAGCTCTGTTATTCTCTTACCAAATATTGCCAAAATAACATGCAGATTGTTTCTTTCTAAAAGGACTAACACTTACTTTGACTTTCAAAGGGACCTAATAAAATAATTTCCATGCAACTTTATCTGAGTATTCATCTGACTTGAGGTATAAATATGACAGGGAATTCGGGGTAAATCACTTCTTCAACGTTTGGCTCTCCAGCAGTCCTGTGACTGTTTTCCTTTTCGTTAAAGGTGCCTAGCATAAAAACATATATCAGATTTGGCATTTTGAATTTTTAATAAAATACCAAATGTTATAACCATAAAGAAGGGAAGCAACAGCCTTCCCTTAATTGTTTCTGTAACTCTGTTGAACCTTCTTATATTTTTTGGTACCTCTTGATCAACTCTAGCAATCACAGGTGACCCAGGGGAAACCCAGCATAGGCAAACCCTGCTCTGGCTCTGCTTCTAAAACTTCTGCATCATGGGAAACCGAGAGAGGGAACAAGAGAGGCTTCTCCTGGTGCAACGAGACCACCAGTGTCCTCGGGGCAGAGCCCGCCAGTGGGAACTAAACAAATGGGGTGACAGCTAGAAATCTGTACAATTGCATTCTGTGTTAATACGCAGCAATAATTGCATACCCTTACTCAGTGGTTGCTCTGCAGTACTGACCTGTTTCTTTGCAGCAAACAAGGCAACAAGGAAACTAAAAAGTGCTTTTTCTGAGGAATGGGTAAGTAACTGGAAAAAACCAAAGAATTCCCACTTTAGGACCTAGATCTCTGCAAAAGTCACAGTAGCTGTGTATCTCCGAAAGCAAGCTTCAACTTTGTATCTCTGGCATACATAAAATACATTTTGTGCTGATCCCACTGCCTTTTCTGACTGAAATAAATACTTCAAAGAATTATCTTGGATTTAAAAAATAAGAGTATTTTGGCTTGCCTGAAGGCTATGTGGCATATTACATGTTGCAGCATAAAACCCTGCTTTGAACTTTACTGCTGGTTTGCCTCATTCTGAGGAATTAAAGAGCTCAATCAGGTCACAGAAAGACAAAACCAAGGACACATACTTAAATCATAGTCACCGTCTGCACAAAAGTTGCCTGGTAAAAAAATGTAGTGGCCGTAATTAAAAAACTCTTGTAATTGAAGGAATATGGATTATGGCCAGCTACAGAGCCATGGTCTGAACAGAACAAAATATCTGACATATTCCTAAACCTCAATAAATGGAGGAAACAATCTCATTGTTTCCTCACTGCATAGAACATGATAAACAAATAAAAACACAATTTTGGGGGTAATTTACATATAGCTTCTAAATAAAGTCTTTGGAGCATCCCATTTCTGGAAGTATCACATTCCAGGGGATAGTGTCGTAATTATGGGAGGCGTAATTTAATTCTTCCACAACTGCATGTATGTAGGCTGCAGGATGCAGATGCAGAACTGAAGGCAGAGAAAGCAGCTCGTTAGCCTACCTTAACTATCACTCATAAACCAGAATAAAACCCACTGTATTAAAACTGCTGGAACAGAAAATGCTTTCTAAATAGATAAACAACCTCTAAGTTTACAGATCGTCTGTCAACAAGGAAGCGATGCAAAATACTAGTAATACCAACATCCTACCCAGGGCTTTGTTTGTAGTTTTATTTTAGATCGGGGGGGGGAATTTTTTGCAAGGTTCCTCTTTGATGTACCCCTTTTAGTATGATCTTAAGAGGCATTTTTGGGAAGTAGTGTTCATCACAGAAGTGGACAGGATGTTTTTACATTTTGTATTTGAAAATGGAATTATTGTATCCTGGAACAAATAGCAGCCCCTGATGTTCAAAACACATGCTTTTCATAGTAGCTGCCAGAATAACAGTTGGAATAGCATTCAACCTACGACCAGGGGGAAAAAACATTCCTGGTCCAAAATCCACCCTCTGGTAGGTTTTCACAGTCCCACTGACATCAACGGTCTACAAGCATGCAGAGACACGGCTGGCACCTTGGGAAGCACGCACTGCATACGCTAGAAAAAGCAATGTTGCTATAAGATTGGAAAAGAAGGAGCTACAAATGATTGCAAACCCAAGAACCTCTTAAAATGCAGGTGGTTTGGGAAAAGAAGGGACATGGAAAGACAGGAGTGTAACCACCGCTGCATTTGCAACTGATAAAACATCAACTCCAAGAAAAGCCCCATGGCCATGCTTTTGTTGTGGCAGCAAAAATGCTTCTTCACCACGCTTTTTTTCCACGCAGATGCAAGACAAGCTTGATTTAACAGCAAGTTATCATCAAAAGGGACGGTCCTGCTCTCTCCCACCACCAGGCACACATCCCCACGTCACTTACATTACATCCAGCAAAAAAGTGTCCAAGGAGGGTGTTTGGATCGGCTGACTGATCTGACCGAAAGCTAAGTGCGGAAAAATGAAGGACTGGCACAAGATCTTCAGTCAGAGGAGTGACCTGGTAAGGGGCTAATCCTGAGGAAACACAACACCAAGGACCAGCGGACCCACTGCCACCTCTTGGGCTGTTGCCCCTCCCGGGGCCATCAGTAGTGTCAATCACACTGCCATCCGGAACAGACAGCATGGGCTCATGACTCTCATCTTAAATATCTCAATATAGTTATAAAATTGACTGCCAAAAAATGCAGAAAAAAAAAATATATGCGTAAATAGTGAATTCTAAATCTGCACAACAAAAGGAAAATAACTTCACATGTCACACATTAATTAGCTTCTCAAACTTCATCTCCTTCCCTCCCTCCCTCTTGCCCTTCTCCCACTCAGCCGAGCCTTTCCCGACAATTTAAGATACTTTCTGATGAAGAGCATCTCGGCCTGCCAGTCAGGGCAATAAGCAAGTTTGGTTGGTTGTTTTAAATCTCTCATCTAATTTATTTCTCTCTAGAAGAATTTTGAAAGCGTTTCCCATTTTCTTTCTGTAAGACCACAGTGACAAATATTGATTCTGTGTTAATTTCATTCTGCATTAATAAGTTCTTAATTGCCTCTTTTTATGATGGAACTGCTGCAAGTTCTGTGTTAATAAATCCCACATTATCTCTATTGCTCCTCATACTACAACATCTCAGTGAGCACTAAGAAATATTCTTTCCAGCTTTGTTTCCCTTGCCACTGAATCTAAATATCCCATAATGAACAGTTCTAATAATAATATTTACTAGGAAGGGACTTGTCAGCTTTTAGGAAGAGTCCTCATATTTCTGTATCTAGCCACCAGCAAATCTGTAACACTTGAAGCTTTTCATAATCATTGCTAGTGTTAGTTTTGTCCAAGAAAGCCTCCAAATGGGTATTAGCTGGACTGAAACACTGCATTGCTCTTTGTTACTTTTTCAAGATGCTAATTTATTGAGTACATCCAGAATACAGACCTTTGTTGTGTGTTGGAATAAACTGTATTATTTCTTAATTGCATTGTATATTACACACTTACAACGTCCAATATGTAGCATGAGATGAAAGCAATATGAAGGAATATCAACTTAAGTGAATGGTGTATACAAGTTACCTTCATTTTCCTTTCAGTGCAACCTCAAGGATTTGGAAGGAAATGTGAAGACAGAAACACAGAAAAGCGAGTTTGCCCAAAGGGCCTGCAGGCGAGCAAGAAGTGCAGCTTAGTCGTGTGGGATTGGAAAAATATTCTTTACAGAGAGAGCAGCAAAAGAAGAAATCACTTATTTCTTTTTGTGAATCTCAGTGGGAAAGGACCAGGAGAGTGGAGAGAGACAGAGTACCCCAGCTATAGTCTGCAGAGGGTATATATACCTGCACAGAATATACATATGGATACATGCTTTTCTACTAGTACAGTGCATTCACAAAGCTGTTGTCTTCTAACCACTGTCTTTCCTTCATGGAGGACAAGAACATGTTCAGTAGGTCAGTGCTAATACAAGAATCATTGCATTTCTCCTAAATAAAGAACCAGAGACTGGAGATCTTAAATGGGAGAGATATATCTAGAGAGAGAGATATGAAGAGATCAGCAGGCGTTAAGAAACAGTTATCTCACTAACTGGAAGGATTTCAGGGGTAGTGACATTGGTATACTTCAAATAACTGCTGACAGCTGTAAAATAAAGCAGTGCGCTAGGAGAAAAAGCAGAAGAGAAAAAAAATCTGATAAAAGAATAGAAAATGATTTATGAGTAAGTGAAGCAGAAGTCATCTGGTACAGTTACGAAGGTCACTACATAGAAGAACAGATAAAGGCACAGCCAGTTAACTTACTGCACTTGAACAACCAACAAAGAAAAATGAAAGCAGGAGATGTAAGAACAACCTGCCTCAGCAGCAGGGCTGGGAGATCTTAAGGAACAGCTAGATTACGTACAGCAACAAGAAGAACACTGAGAGGGACTACAGTTCTCCAGAGAGAAGTCTGCATGGCAGGGCCTTCAAAACCAGCAGGAGAAAAGGGAGGTTGAAACCAGAGAGGAAAGATCTCGCTGGCTTGCACAAAACCTTGGGCTTCTGCAGCTGCCGCTGGGAATCTGCAGGTCTGGAGATGTGGTGGAGGACAAGGGTGCATCAGCTGCGCCTGATGCAGAGCTGTCAGCCTCCTTCAAACAAGGGGACGTGTCACCCCTCAGATTTTTAGAAGGCTCAGGATGGAGCAAGATACCTGATGTAAACACCGTAGTTACTAACTTTATTGCTGTGTAAAAGGCATCAAGTCTGCAACCAGAAGGACAGAACAAAGAAAATTAAAAGCAGTTAAGAGAAGGTCTCATATATAGGCTGTTTCCCAAGTTTTACAGCAAAAAGCTTCAGGAATTCAAAAGTATAAAAGTGTAACCTCTGTAGTAATAGCAAGCTGAGTAGGAAATGATCAAATAACACATCAGAACACTATCAGTATGGGTCAATACTTACGAATAAAGTCCTACTGGCATTTTATTATCGAGCAGGCTCTTAATTTACTCACGGTTCCCCGCACTGGAGAAAAGGTTTGTTCTTCATTTCAGTTGTAATGCATGTGACAAGGAGCAATCCGGCCTTACAGCTCAGGTTAGCAGCTTAAAATGACTTCCTTGTTATTTTAAACCATTTTAGCTAATTCAGGCTAATCGAAAGAAATTGCCCTCCAAGTAACGGCTGTCTGCAGAACTCACATACAACATGGCAGTGCTTTGGGAAAAGCCACAACGTTATTAATAATGAAGGATGAAAATAAGAAGGATAAAGAAACTTCTATTTAAAAATAAATGAATGCAAGTAACTACCTCCACATGTCTAAATTGTTATTCCCCTCATGAACAGCTTTTCACAGCTTATTGAAATTCACATATTGTCTCGGCGGTAGATGTAGCGTTGGAAAAATAATTACAGAAGATGACAAATGAAGTAAATTATACCCAAACTATGGCTATAAAACAAAAAAAGCTGTCTGCTTAATCTCTGATGTTTTGAGGTATTTTTGAGAAACTGAACTAGAAAGTTCAGATATCCAATAAATATAATGGTATTCATCAGTTTTAGAACCCATGTAACATCCGTCTTAAATATACCACAACCTACAGCATCTACAGAGAAATGTAATTTATCCTGGCAAAGGGAAAATCCTGCTCAAAGCCCTTCTAGAAAAAGACTGCACAAGTTAAAATTTAATGAACAGGCTGCAGAAAAAGGATTTTGAATTTATTAGAAGTCCAGACTTGCTTAAATGAAATAGCTGTTTAATTCCAAGTTCTTGGGTACCAAGTTCCGAGTTAGAAGATTAAAATCTTGAGAAAGAGGCAAAGTCAAGTTTGGACCTAAGGAGGCTCCTCACAGCAGTGAAGATGCATGTTTGGTGATGATGATGCAGGTATTGATTCTGGTCACGTTATAAACATCTCAGATCAGCTCCTGGCTAATCACAGGAATGATGGCACTAATTTACTAAAAAGCAATTATACCTTCTGCTTCCGGCAGGCAGATCTACAAACAGTTGGTATTTATTAGTTATTCTCCACTTCATTAACTTTGGGTTATTATAGAAGGGAAACAACAGCGGTGTAACTATTGTTTACATCTAACCCAGAACTAGTTTTATGTACCAGAGGGAACAGAAGTTAAATCACTAGAATTACAGAAATTAAAATACAAACTGCTTGGCACAAGGTATTACTACTATAGGCAAAGGTTAACGTTACTGTTTACTTTACTGGCATACCTAAAGGGTGAACCTCAGGCAAAACAGGGAAATAAAGTGTGACTTGCGAAAGGGAGAGCATCTCTACCCAGAGATTTCCTCTCAGGCAGAGAAGGGCACGGGCACAGCACTGTCCCGTCACTGTCCCTGGACATCCTCCCTCCCACCTTCAACAGATCGGCAACTTTAAAAGCATTCTTCAGGAGTACAGAGCTGAATATGAAATCACAAGCATGCATTTTAATTTAATCAGATGAAACCATTTTTTTCTGCTGTTAATGTGAAATTAGCATCACATTGTACCTTAAACTGCCACCTGGGAAAAAAAGATACAAATTAAATCTAAAGCTACAGCTAATAGCGTGAATAGCATAGAAACTGAAGCATATGGAGGAAGCGTGGTACTTGCTACAAGGATCAGAAACCGAACTCCAGCATTTTTGAACTTAGGTGATTACAGCCTTAAGAATGGTCTTTTAATGCTGCCTGAGTGTGTGCTTTTGGAAAAATCCTTAAAACATTTAAAGCAAAATAGTAGAGAAATGGCATTCTCCTACACTTGCTGTATTTGTAAGTGCATATACCTCTTCGCAGTTGCACAGTGTACTGAGCATATACTGTACAATGCACAAAATTTGTTAAAAATGAGGGGGTTTCTTCTTGACAAAAGCTGAAGTGGCCCGATTGCTGCTGACATGTGGCTCACGTGGCAGGTTTTTCTCCCTAAATTTACAATGGCATAAACATTTAATAAATAAATCTCAGAAACATGATGAAAACCTTAATGCAGAACTGAAGGATGCTGTAATAGAGTTAAGATTTGAATTTCAGATGTAATTTTTGCTTCAGATGTGAATGCAAAAACACGTATGAATACAGAATTGAGTATTTTGAATATATAAGCAATATTCCTAAATGTGAATAAACTATAAACAGAGACCAAAGGCTATGTTGTGGATACTCCTGTAAAGTGCTGCCCATGCAGAGCAAAGAATCAACCGCATAACTATTATTTCAACTGCCGCTAACATACAGAATTATTTTTAAAAATCTGCAAGATTTGTTTCTACTTCAGAAATCCTTCATGCTAAAGAAACTCCAGTTGCCTCCCGGTCACGCTGTCACCCTTTGTTAGCTACGATGAAATCGATTTACACATCAGAGCAATGGGTAAAATTGTCTACTGGCCTTCTGAAGCCCATTTTGGATTTTTTTTCCAAAACTGTGAGAGTAGCTCTGCACTGAAAGTTAAAAAGAACAGTTAAGTTATAAAGAGGGAGAGCTTGGACTGCTCCCCAAAGGTGACATCAAGGCAGTGGGGCACTGTGTTAGTAGAGACCTCTAATGTTTTTGTAGATCTAACTTTATATGTTTCCTCCATTTAATACAAAATAACTACAGGATAGAGAAAAGAAGACTTTTTGCTGGCTTTTTTGTTTTTATTTAGTGTTCCCTGCAGTAAGGCTGCTGCATTAACATCAACGATGGATCTCCTAGATTAAGGAAGACCTAACATCAAGGCATTTCAGTAAGGCAAGAACAACCTGCACCTTTTGCTACACTTACAACTACCATTGCGGCCTGCTACTTCTCTAGTGCTACTTTTGCAACGCAATGTTTAAAAACCAGAGATGAAATTCTTCCCTCTATAAAATCACTCCAAAGATGGAGCACGTGAAAAGTGGAAGAAAACGTCTGGGCTGTAGCTCCAAGCATGAACAACCTGGATTCAGCAACTCCTCTCGTAGCCCACTCTAGCTCATGGCCCTTCCCACTGCATCCAGAAAGCGCAGGTCGCTGCTCCAGAAACACCAAAAGAGAGACGAAAATGATGGGTGTGCAGCAGAGCTAGAGCACAGGTGAAACTGTTGCTTCAAGAATTTCTTGCCCCGAATGTGGGATTTCTCCATCTATCTATGCACAAGCACCGATGATGGCATTTGGCGACACGGGCTGCAGGCAGGTTACTGCTTAACAGGCTCAGTAGTGACCCGTTAAAGATGCTTCTGATAGTAACGTGCCACTCCTTAGTGCCAGCGAGGTGATGATGCTCTCAGGATCTCTGACATGCATTAATTTTATCAAAAATTTCACAGAAGTTGCTTCTATCATTTACACTTCACTCAGGACCGGCAATCTAAGGTAATACTTTGAATATTGTAGACAACATTACATCAATATAAACAACATATGCTATAATATATACACATACTTTCTATATATATTATAACTTACATATAAATAATATATTCAGCACATATACTGCTAGGCAAGTACTACACAAGTTCTTGCTTTACATGCATTGCAACAACATTTATCTTTCAAAAGCTGTCATCTCTTTAAACTTCAAAGTCAAACCAGAGAAAAGGAAAACTGTTTAAAGATAAATGATGCACAGCCAATGTGCATCTAGCTCTAGAAAAGCTAGAGAAGGAGATAAGGAAGATGCTCTTCTTTCTTTTTTATTATGACAAACCCAAACAGCTTGCTTTGTTGTTTTTGACACAACAGTAGTAGTAAAAAGGAGATGATTTGTTTGGGTAAGTTGGGGGCAGCGGTTGTTGTGTTATTTGGAGACTTGATGTTCTGTCATTGTTGCAGCCTGATGCAAATCTGAAGCCTGGAAATGGCACAGAGAAGACATGATCTGTTATCCCAAGAAAGACATTCATTCTTAACTGATGCCAGAATCACTTGGAGAAGGACAATTTGTCCATGTCTTTGCTGCATTTGTCCATTTTTTTGTGATGACATATGTACCATCAATATTTATGTCTGCACTGTACATGTCTTTGATGGGACAAAGAGAAATATTATGCACTGATAGGCTTTAATCTACACAAGCACATTTATAGAGACCGTGCAACATTATTACTGCAAAAACCAAAATAATGGGCTTAAATACAGCTGCCAAAGTTGGTACACTGAATATAAAAATGACAAACCTTGTGTATACAAAATCACATCCACAATAAATCCACATTGATACGGTACGTTTTAATAATTCTTTATCAGTGCAAGTCTGGCATTGGGCTTTATTATCTCACTATTCAAGATATGCATACATATTGAATTACCTTCATAATCTTTGTCCTTAGCTTTTCACTAATTATTGATATGGGTCCACCACCTCAAGCCTCAGGATGGAAAACATTACCAATTACTTTGGCAAAATGCAACACTACCCAAATGGATAAAGGTAAACTGTGCAGAGACACGACTTCTATCGTCCCTGATCAGCTTTTACAACCAAAATCCGCCCCCCCCCAATTCACGAGTACTGCAAAACTCACCCCCCCAAGGTGTGCTGCTTCCATCTACATCCTCTTATATGAGACAAAGCAACATTTGTTGTTTTGTGTCCATTTAATAAGGAAAGCCTACCAAAGCAAACATTGCACAGCACAAACAAGTTCTCACCTGGAAAAAGGACACACAGAAAAATGAGTGGTGTTATGTACCTTAACACAACCCAGTTATACTTCAACTAGGACAAGCAGTACAGGAACTTGTAAGGCATGAAATACGTGTGCACACAGGCTGAACGACTTAAAAAACGCTCTTCAAATAGTCTGAATACCAACAACCTGTGCCAAGAAGACTACAAGTTTTGGAAAAATACTGCTGAAATGCCACTTGCTCCAAAACAGGAGCCACACATTCCTGCAGAACTCCAGGCTTCAGCCAGGCTCCCCAGTTCTTCCTTCATCTTACTACATGCAGGCTTACAGCGCTTTTGCATTATGAAAAGCATTTCACCAGCAGAGAGACCTGTTTCAAACTGGTATCACTTACTCACTACAGTGTAGATAAGCAAGAAGCATTTTTAGTGACAGTTACCACCGTAATTGCTGACAGTAGAGAGCTGATAATTTGCCAAGAGCAAAACCAAAAAAATGTCACTTCTTTAAACCACTTTTTATAAACTTTAAACCCTCAATAATTTACTCCTACCTTCCCATCTGACGCGTGTTGATCAGCAGCTCCCATTCCAGTGGGAAGCTGTCCTTCCAGGAGGAAGCTGTCAGACTGATTAACATGAATATAAAATTACACTATTAATACTACCCAAGGGCAGATTTTTGCTGAATATACACTGTCATAGCTGTTCCACTGAATTTTAGACTGCAAACTGCCATAAACTGTACCAATAAAGGATGCTCCCCTTCCATTTTCCGGAGCCAGAAGAAATGCTGAGGCAGGCAGGGGATGCGGGGACGCATTTGCCTCAGAGAGAAGAGGAGAGGAGAGCACCAGGAGAGAGAACAGCTAGAAGCAGATCTACCTCTTCCCTTTCTGGGAAAATAGGAGGAATAAGCGCTGCCCTCCTCTCCTGTGGCACCACAGCTGAGAAAGGGTGTAAGAAGGAAAGAAGTCTGGGACAGGATGGTTCAAGGGAAAGGTGATCTTACGCTAACATAAAATTCACATTTCACATCCAAGTTCCATGTATCGAGGCAGCCCATGACACAAACCTTGGTATTTCTATCACAGAAGTAAAAACCCAATTTTATAT
>NW_009604133.1:0-4774 GCF_000690535.1 Cariama cristata
TGAGATTTAAATGGCTAAATATGCATTTCGGTCCCCAAAGACACATATGTGCTTAACACCACTGTGTTTTGGGTTTTTTTTAAGAGGGAAATTGCACATGAAAAAAATGTACAGGAATTAGGTGCCAAAACTGAGTTTTAGTTGCCAGGCATGGGCTTGTAAATTTTAACTCTCTTAGTTACATGTTTTCAGCACAGAGTGTGAGGGCTTCCTGCTTCCATGGGCAGACCTTCATTATCTTCCCCCGGAATAAAACTCTCTCCTGACTGTTCAGCCAGTTTAGGTACCCGGTACCATTTCACCTACACACAGATTACTTGCCTTCTTTGGAGTCCCCTCCTTCAATCCTTTAAACCAAACAAATCTCTGTGGAGCACACCTTCTTTTTCTTTACAGTTTTGAGAAGATTTAACCCTCTCATTAGCCATCATCACACAGCCTACATAAAGACAAGGTAGAAATATCTTGTAAAATCTCTAATTTTTTCATTGCAGATACTAATAATAAACTCAGTCATGAAATTGAAAAGTAGCTTTATCTTTACCATTTAAAAGTAATATATTGGTTCTCTTAATTTAGTATTTTAAGCATAGTGTGTATCCTAATTTTTATTAAAATGCTGGTGGTGAAAGAGTTAAGTTTTCCTAAGTGTTAAAAAAGTGACTGAATCATGTAATCACCTGACTGGAGATATACAGTACTGGAGACATTTGAGACTCTTAGGCCACTGTCATAAAGTATTGAAGGATTTAATTTTAAGATATAATATAGCTATTAAGCCTTTTCAGTATTGGAATATTCAGTCTCTCCCAGAAGAACAGTGATGAACTGTGATCATAAACAGGTTAACTTAATCTGACCTGATTTCAGAAGTGTTCCCTTATTGCTTTAAGGATAATAATTTTTCATGATATTTATGTTTTCAAAATCATTATCCATAAGTCTCAGTTATCCAAGTATTTGATTAGCTCTGTCAGTATTTTAGGTAAAAAACCAAAACCAAACCAAAACAAACAACAAAAAAACCCAACAAAACAAAAAACGCCCAAACAACCCCTCAAAAAGGGTGTTAATCCCAAAGTCTAAGTGTGTATTCTGAGTCTTGATATTCTCTCAAGTTCCTTTTGTAAACAGTATTGCCAGACTGTGCCTCTGATGTGAGTCAGGTAGTAAGGCCACTCAGCAGTCCTGCCTACAATTCATGTGAAACACGTATCGCCAGACAAAGCATCTGACTATTTGGAGGGTGGTTCTGTAGTCTTGAGAATCCAGAGTGAATTAAAGTCTAGACTTCGTCATTTTTTCAGGCTGTTGTGAAGGGTTAAATAACAAATCAGATATGCCCAAGATAGAACAGAGGTAATGCTGAAGCAAAGATGCTCTTGCTGGTTTGTACATTGGGAAGAAAGCTGTAATAGCAGCAGCAGCAATAACAACAGCAGCAGCGGCGGCAGCAGCAGCATCAAGAGACCTTCAGAATCCGGGTGTTGCAATAGTCTGAGATATAAAGATCCTGTTACATCTCTGTTTTTCCTAAGTTCAGAATGGTTGATAAAAACCTTATACTACATGTAGTAAAAGATGTGTATGAATACGGAATTTGCTTTGTAATAACTGGATGCTGAGGAAATAAAGACGTGCCTCTGGGTTTTTGTTGTTGGTTTTTTTCCTGCCTTTTTTTTTTTTAATCATCTGAAACAGAAGACATTGATTTACTCAGAGAAAGTAAGTTTCATCTATCTTCAAGATAATTTAAAAGGACAGCTTGGGAGCTGGCGGGTGACTGTTTTTTCTACCTATTTCCTTGCACCTGGGGCTGAAAAGTAAGGAGAGATGGACAGTGTCTCAGAGGAGACAGGAATGACCGAAGCTTGGTGAAAACATACACCGATTGCTGTCTGCTGTCCTCTTCATGCAGTGCTGTGGGCTGGTGCACCGACGGCGAGTACAGGTTTCCTATGTAAGTTTTCATTTGTATTAGAATGGTGCTTACTTATATGTTCAACTCCTAATATATGAGATGGTATGGTATGCCCCAGACAGGTATTTTAATGTATCTCTGAGTGACCAACCAGAGCATTAAAAATCTGTGAAATAAGTTTTTACAGCACAGAGACACAAGGATCACTTTAACAGGTATGAGTTTCCTGTCATCTGTTTTTTCAGAACTTGTTCATATCAAGAATATATCTTATTTCAAAATAACCTGTAGTGTTAAAAGGCTGGAAGTCTGACTCTTCTGACTTCTCTTTTAAATAGTGTATTTTTTCTTACTAGTAGCTCTGCATAAGTGGAGTCATTAGAAAAGGACATCTCTATTTATCCATATATGATGACTGAAAATCAATTAAAGTTATAAGCAATTATGCACTGGCTCAAAAATTATTTGAAAGATCCTGAGGAAGATAAAAATCATCTTATGAGGTAGTTCTTTTGAAAAAGAGCAGTAGCACAGTGGCAGAAGTACGGCCTGATGGTTTGCATGGTTTGTTTGCTTTCCAGAGCAGGGTATTTCAATATTCTGGTATGATAAGACTGGTCTGTATTGCAAAATGGCTGTCTCTAATAAATTCCACAAGGAAGGTCAGCACCAAAGCTTAACTGTTAGTAATGAAAAAGATTGGCTATTAGCTGAAATATGTCTGAGCTATACTCAGCTGACATGATAATCTCCTAAGTAATTAATTTCTGTTTTAACATTCCTTTTCTATTCTGCTGTTCAGTTGTCAGATAGACGTGATAAGAAACAGGAGGTTGAAACGTTCTGGCTGAGCTGCAAATTGAAATTGCTGAGTATTTGCAATGAGCAGCTTGTAGCTTGTTGCACAAGAAAAGAGCAAATATATCAAGAGAAATAGTTCTGTTGTCATAAACGCTGTATGTTTCTCAGTGTCATAGAAAGCTCTTTTAAACAAGCCTTAAAAAATTAACACAGAACAAGCAAGGTCATAAATAGGTATGATCTAAGTCAAAGTTTGTGTAGGGGATTGATGGAGAGAATAAAATTATTAAAAAGAAAACAAATCTCTCCTTCAGATTACGTTGCAGAGATGTAAACAATCAGAAATGTGCTTGTGGTCATAGTTCTTTTCCACAGCTAATTTGACTTTGGATGTATTTTGTTCTCACTGGTGCAACAGTTGATACTGTTCTGTAAGAAGCAGGCAGAAGCATGATGAGATCTTTGCTCAAGGTTCGAACTTAAACAGTACATTATTTTGCATAAATTATGCAAAAAACCCAATGTGTAGTTCATTTTAACCATTAATTCAATATAGAATCAAACTTGGATGTCTGTTATGCAGGTACTTCTTTGACATATGTTTATTCCCACTGTTATGCAGAAATTGAAATACGAACACATTAGAATCACTTGTTTGTTAGCTCTCTCATGCCAGCAGAGCTTAGGGCATATGAAAATAATGACCTCTTGAGATGCGTCACCCACCCTTTCATTTCTCCTTGTTATTGTTGCTTAACAGCAGCACCAGCCACTGTGAATACCTAGACAGAATAAAATATTTGCCGGTTCGCAAAGTATGTTTCACAACCTGGAAGTGTCAGAATGCTCATTTGTGAACCACCACGACATCTACTTGGGTTTAGTCTCAGACTGAACAGATCAAACTTGTGAACTCCATCATTTTTTGTGTGTTTGTGGATAATGGAGAGAAAGATGCTTAATGGATGTTTTATAAAGTACTGAGGTTTGTACCTTATTTTGTGATACTTGTTGTATAAAGGGTATTGTGCAATGCTGCTGGGCCTTGTGGTATTCTCAGTACCTTACTAACTGTTTGCAGAAAAGAAGGTTGCTCCATCTTTGTTAGGATAAGTGAAATGGAGTTTGCCCTTGATCTTTTTGGTCTGAACCTCATTATGTGAAAGATGACCGTGTTCTCAAATAACTTAATTACAATGAAAATTCTCTCTGTTGTTTGAATCCTTGATTATCCAAAACTGTTATTATTGAATTTTTTTGGTGCTCCCCACGGCATTGGACTAATTGAGGTTATACTCTGTGATTCTTTTGGGATGAAAGCACTGAAATGAAAGTGAGCCAAGATATGACCCTTTTTATTAACGTCTGACTCACTGGGGAAAAACATCAGACTTTTATTCTGGGTTATTAGTTTACAGTTCTTAAGTTGCTTATGAATTGTAGTGGTGGATGACCCAACTTAGAAGGTTTTTTTTATTTTTGGTGGGAGTTTAAGAGATTGTACTTTATGTATCCAAAAATGTACGACCAAATCAAACCATTGTTTTGCAACCAATACTGCTCTTTCTGGTCCAGATCCTAAAAATTGTGCAGATATTAGGTACAATCAGTCCCTTTGACAGTTTTTTGGGTTAGGAATGGACAGATCACTGCAATTGGTTGCATGGGCTCACATTGTTTCTTTGGAGGAGCAGCACTATTGGTGGAGAAGATGGTTGTATTCTTATCCTGCTCCTTTCTATGACCTCCTGCATGTTAGAGACTCTCAGGCATGGACATTAGTCTTGCATCTGTGTGCAGGGATAAAATTGAAGGCCTGGATGGACTGTATCCATCTTTATCTTCTCTCCAGGTTTTGCTGCTGTTGAGTTATGTGCAGACCATACAATGTTAATAAGATTAAATTTGACTCAGGCATTTTCCCCAGGCTTTCCTGATCATTGACTTCCTTCAGCATGGCACCATGTACTGCCTGCATCCACTAAGTTTCCACTCTTTCGCTTCCTCTTCTGAGAGTTTCTCTCTGTGCGTAGGTAATCAGGGCAATGGGGC
>NW_009604134.1:0-10198 GCF_000690535.1 Cariama cristata
AAAATTTTTATATATTAATAAAAGGTATAAAGTGAGATAGGTCTATAAAGCTACACTGATGTGAGCTAAAGCCACTGTGGTGCTTTACTAACATTCTCTGACAGCTACATAATGAAAAGTATGTATGACAATAACATTTAATTTTTTTATACGGCTGGAATTCTCTACATGTTAATGAAGTCCTGAAAAATGTGACTGATTTATTTGAATTTCACATGAAGAAAGGCTGGTTCATCCATGATAATGTTGTATAACCCAAAAGGATACCATCTGACAACTGTTGAATAGCGTATGTAAAAGATGGGATGTGGGAGCAGTCAGGTCCATTATAACCTGTATTGATGCCCCCCTTTGGCAATTTTACTATAGAAATCAAGACTTAGTGTGCCTGAAAATAATTACCTTCTCCTCACTAGAGAGAGTCCTTCTGTAGTGGGATAATGCTATGTGGACAATGGCTACGGGACTGCTTTTGTCATGCTCCTCATGCAATCTGTATTTGACTGACAAACAAAGAATTTCAAGGGCAAAAGTTCAGGTTTTTACAAGTGCTAGTTGTAAACCCACAAGGTAAAATCCTCTTCTAGTACGTGTCAAGATACTCTGTTCTCCCTCATGTATGAGCCATCTCAGAAGGTGGGCAGCAGAGAATAATGACGACGAGAGCAGTGATGTGGCTTTGAGATGAGACTTTTGCTGTGAGAACACTCAGTTCATTTAAACAGAAAAGGACTCATTATCTTGCCGTCTGTGACAAAACTTTAAAGGCTAATTTCGTTTCAGTCCTTTTGTCCGCCTGTGGAAATCTAACCGTTCTAATTCCTGTTTGCTCTCATTTGCCTGACCAGGGTAATTTCAGGCTCTCTGTTTCCTGATTTTAACAACAATTAGACCTTTGGGCATTGCAGAAGCGGCTTGGATTTTTACAGCTAAACCTTCATACTTGAAAGGCTGCGGAAGCCTACAAAAATAAAAACTACCCAGCATCTTCCCCCATGAGGGGGATTGCTTAGCTTACTGCTGCTACAACACTCCCTGCCCTGATGCACATGTTCTAGATCTTCTTTTTCTCCGTCTGAAAGGACAGGGTGTGAGAGGGAGTTTGTTCAGGAAAATGTAGGACTCAAAAGCCCAGTATGGGATTGAAAGTTGCCTGCAGGCACACACAGCCTGGGCTCTTTGCCTCACTCACGTTCCATAAACCTTCTCCAATACTCTATAGCAAAATTCAGTAGAAAGAGCAGAAGCCTTGGAAGCTGCTCTTTGCCCCAGGAAGGGAGCAGGCGAATCAGCACGGCCTTGCGTTTTTCTAAAGTCAAGGAGTTTCTCAGGTGAGAATGTCTCAATGGTCCTGAAAGAGATTTGTCCCCAGTGCGGTACCAAGGGAAATAAAAAATAAAGTATGTCATGTTTTATCTCTGTGCCACTTTGTCTCACTCCGATTTCAGAGATCTTTTCAAATGCTGAAATATTTTGGTAATCTCATCTGACTCCCAATGGACACAACAACTGCATGTCTTAGCAGGCAGACTCGGGACTGAGCAACTAAGACGGTGAATGGAGCTCTCACTGGGAAAAGGTGCGGGCATTGGACGTGATGCCGTCTTCTTGCTGGGGTGTGGGAGCGAGATCAGGTACAAGTTATGCTAGTTTAGGATCTTTCTGGCCTCAAGTCATATTCACTAGGGTCATATTTTTGGAAATGCTTAGCACCTGTCACTGGGACCTGGTTTTCAGATGTGCTTCCAGCTAAGCACTGAAATAAGCGAGTAGGTTTCAGAAAAGCTCAAACTCTTGGGCTGAATTCTTCTGAAATTCTGGCTGCATTTGTGGGTGGTGAGTATTTGCAGATCTTGCTCTGAGAGCTTTTGAAAAATGAGTCTGACTCTTGCTGTAGAATAAGAAGTACAGCTGAGTTTCAGTTTTGCACATCTAAAGAACAGTACAGGCAAGTGCTGCCTGAGATGTTTCCTTTCTCATCCTATCGATGTCTTGACTCAAAAGTAATATGAAAGTTCGTCTACCTGTGGCTTACTTCATCCATTAAAGCAAGCCAGATCTAAGATGGTCTGCTCAGATAAGATCTGAGCTGTTAGCTCAAAGCCTCTTGGGAATTTATGTGCCGTTTTTTATTCTGTTCTGTAAACACATGCATGAGAAAGCTCCTGGAGGAGTAACTTGTTAGCTACATGTGAATTGTCATTTTGGTCTTGTCTGGGTCAATAAAAAACTTCTGAGAGATCTGTTAATATGCTGCAAAACCTGTTAGTTGAAGATAGTAATTCTGGAGTGTCCCCTCTGGGTACTCTTCTGGTTCCTGGAAAGAAGGGAATCATTCACACAGGAAGATATTAACAAAAATGAGAGACCAATAAATGCACCTGTCAGTGTTCAGCAACAACTAAAATTAATTCACATATCCAAACAGTCTGCAGAAAACTGAACACAATTATGTAAGAAATTAAGTTATACAGTTGCCGTGACCTTTAATCAATCATTCCAGCTGTTAATGTTAATTTTGTGATCTGAAAATCATAGTTCTATTTGCATTTTAATGGCTGTTAAATGAGAGTCATCAGGAAGAAATAGTGGCAGCTTGGCCTTTTGATACCAAGTTCTTCCTTCCTAATGTGATTTGGAAGATTTGGAATTCCTGTTCAGAAGGGGTTTTGTTTCAAACCGCAGCAGGCATAGGGAGCCAATTTTGCAGAGAGAAAACAGGCAATTCCAAGCAAAATACCTTTTTAATCCAACTGGCAGTATGAATAGATCATAAAAAACCAGATAAAAAAGTTGTAATGGCAATTTCATTACCCTCATACTAACAAAAGCTCTAGCATCTTTTAAAACCCTTTTCACAGATATATGCTATATTAATATTTTTTCCATCAGTAGGGTCTTTGTACTTAACTATCAGAAAATTTTATCGGATGGAAAATGAAATGCAATAAAACCACTAAATAACCAGGAATTTTAAGTTTAGTTCAGTTAGTTTATTTTGTGTATACCTGGCCAATATGTTGCATACAGGACTGTCTTATAACAAATACTACACATTGGGTTATTTTGCAGATAATGATGTTAGTGGTATCACATTAGATCAAAACTCTATTTAAATCAGATTCTCACTCTGGAATAACTGTGAACTGGTTGATTGCTTTAATTTTTAATAAGATCTAAATATCTGCCAGCCTCTTGTGCTGGTGTTTTCTGTTTTGACATTAATATATTTTCTTATTAATAGAAAGACCTTCATTGTTACATGACAATTTATTTGTATGTGAAGTGCACAAATCTGATTAAAATGTGATGTTCTGCTTAAATCTTCATCTAAATCTCCTAGGAGACAGTCCCCAGGTGAATCTTATTTGGTTAAAACAGGAGGTCTTGGAACTACATGTTCAGAAAGGAAAGCAGTGAGCTGCAGACAGATTTCAGCGATTGGAAAGCAAAGTCGGTACTAACAATGAAAGAAGAAAATGGTTTAGCTCCATCCAAAGTCCCTTTTTATTTAAAACGGGTAAGAGGAAGAAAGTTTCAGCAGATGTTTTCAGGCTGAGTTTCATAAAGGGCTGAATAGCAATAGGAAAGAGGAATGTTGACAAATGCCCTGCCTTTTATCACACAAGTAGGACTTCTGTCCGTAAAGGCAGCTAATCTGAATGCATCAAACAGCGCACTCTCTTCTTTCCCCAAGCAGAGAACCTATGCATTTTCTACTTCTACATTACCTCTACGAATAAAATGCATACAGGTGGTATGCATGCTAATGGAGAGGATCTCTGAAGTCAGAGCACTGACTGATGTGGGAAATTGTTGCAGGGCAGAAGTACTCCCATCCTTACTGTGACAAGCCCTGCCCTGGGCTCTTATGCAGACATGCTGTTGCACTTCAACCTTCCCATTTTAAAAGCTAACTAGGAAACAAGGCACCTCCTAGCTTTGGCTGAAACGCAAGTCAAAAGCAACAATTTCAGGATGCCAATATTTTGGTTTTGCTAGACTTCAGGAAATTTACTGCCTTAGAAACCCAAGGATTTTTCTCTGTGACCAGTAATGTTCCAATCTGTAGTACAGCTTTGTACAGTCAGTGCAGTCGTGTGTGCATGTGTGTATGTGTGTAAATGTAAGTAAGCAGCAGTATGCTGTGCATAAATGATGACAGAGATCTCTAGTCTGAAATTCTGGCTCCACAGAAGTCGGTGAGAGCTTTGCCACCAGTTTTGGTGGAGTCAGGCAGTCACCCTGCAGTCTGAAGTCCTTTAGTCCAGACTAAGAATGGGTGAAGTGCAGGGGTCTGAGGGCTTCTCCACACTGGACAGACTTAAGAATGCTTGGTGTGAAATGTCTTTCCATTGCAGGTCTTGTCATATTTAAATAGGAATAGGCAAATCTCCAAAGCTTTGGAGGTTGATTTGGCCAGGTGTTCAGGAGGTCTATGGATAATTCTAATTCTCTTCTCTGGATCTCTTCAGTTAAGACATCAGTTCACAGATCACCTAAGTACAAGGTCTCTCATAGCATTCCTAGTAATTCCAATACCGATCATGTTAGAAATAAGAACCTTTTTTTTCCCGCCCCACATACTTTAGGATTTCTGGGCACATCAAGTAATGGATATTAAACTTTCTTCAAGAAGAATGGCATGTGTAAAGGATTCACCTAGATTTTTTTGCTAAAGAGTCAGGCTTCTCCTTTTTTACCCAAACATCTATCCTGAATTTTCATTGCTGGATTAAAGGCATTAAAGAAATCCCAACAGAGTGATATCTTAACTTATTCTTTTTCACCTGTTGATAATCCTTGGCATTTAAAATGTCACTATTTTGCTTTTGAGACAGAGCTTTCTCAGGAAACCCTGTATGTGGTGTTTATCATGCAATACATATCATGTTCCTCAACAAACCTCAGGAATCAAGCCGGCAGATTAGCTCCAGGGGAACAGACAAATCTCAAAGGTATCTTTATAGCTATATTTCAGGTCAGAAGCTCGATGCAAATGGGACTCATTTAGTTGCTCACAAATTGCTGAATTGCAGGAAATGTCTACATTAATATCCTAAGCAAATATATTCTTCCTGTTGTTCTTGGTCATATCATATTTGTATTGCCTTTATAAAATCTAGGTAATTTAGCGTTAAACTGAAATGGTTTTAACAAATCAGACCCTGGGGGGTACTGTAGGGTTGGTTTTGATTCCCCCATCCTGCCCCCCACCCCAGATATTCAGGGCTTTAATTCACTTTTGTTCTCTGATTTCACCATTTTTTCTGCACCCATCAGAATTGCTACCTACCCCTTTCAGACACATTAAAGTTTAGGCAAACAAAATATTTTTCAAGATATTTTTATCCTGATTTATAACACTTGATAGTTAGGTTTTTTTGTGATGATCTAGCCTGGTGATTAATTCATGATGCCGACTGAAAAATCTTTATGCAAAAGTAAGCCTATTTTCAATTTCCTTTCTGAAAGTGTACCAGAAGCAATGATAGATGGTGCACAGTCTGGGTGTCATGTACCTTCCTCTTCATGAATATGCTCTTTTTTCTTCAGAAAACTCCGACCAACCTTGTTGCATCTGATTGTAGATGGTTTTTAAAAACCTTACATCATTAAAATGCACTGATAGGAGTTGTGAAAGGGAGTCTCGTTTCTGTCCACTTCCCCAGATTGTTGGCAGTAGCACCAAAATACACACAAAGGCCATCTGGCCCACGGAAGATAGTTTCCATGCAAATAAATTTATACCAAAAGATTTATGTATACAAAGATAAGTAAGAACATTGTTGAGACTGAAGGAGAAGACTCTTTGTGGTAAAACACTGACTACTGGAGGCTTTATTGTGACAGCAGAACTGAATTTCCTCATATCTCCTTTGGGAAGACAGGCTGGTTGTAGTCTTGATTCCTTGATGTTGTCCTAAAGGGAAAAGAAGGGAGATTTGGGGACAGGTGTCTTCCTGGTCAGGCAGGAACTGGAGAATGGTGATGGGACAGAGTGAATAGAGCCTCCCACTTGCACTCTTGCAGCGAAGGGTGGAATCATGGTCAAATCCTGAGGGCAGCATTGCTGAGACAGCTCACACTGCATCCTGAAGTTAGAGCCAAGAACTGGCCTTTTGGCTGATGGGAAGCTGCCTCCAAAACTGGTATGGGAAAGCTCTGTTGCAGAATCCTTGCTGGATTCATTAGCGCTCAGCCTCTCACCCTCCTCACTTTGCCCAAGAAGTCCTCGTGGGCTCCCAGCAGTGATTATTTAAAAAGTTAGTAACCTCACTGGTTATGGTAGTTGAAAAATGGGTAAATGGTAGGTGTTTATCCTGGACCATGCTACCAGATCCCCCAAAGTGGAGCTAACCATTTCCTCAGCCACTTGGTGGAAGAGTTTATCACATCTTGTTTAAGTGGTAAGTTTGGAATGGCTCTTGGTGTCCTGGTCGAATGACTTTCCAGATGATAGGATTTCTCATTTGCCTCAGGAAGGAGTCTTTGAAGATGGGTTTGGAGTGTTAGGCTTTACAGACTTAATGGTAATAGAAAAAACTGGAAAACAGGGTAATAAAGTCAATGAACAACAAAGTAAATGACAGTCAAATAGGTGAAATAAATCTCGGAAGAGAAATGATGTATCAGCAGAGAACCAAATTTAATGGAGAAAAGAAATTTATCGGGAACTTAAACAGAATCTGCAGGAAGGAAGGTTAAAGTGAACTAATCAATAAACGTTTAGAAGTTTGCCATTTCCCCAAGTCTCCTAACACTCACAAAGTCCTAATCCCAGCTTCTTAAGCTGTATAGCTGAGCTGAGGTTGCAGGACAAGATAGTATATCCATCTGGTCTTGTGCTGGCAGACTTAAAGTTCCCTATGTTTTCTTCATCCCTGGGACCTACAAGTAGGCTAAGCTGATTTACCAGAGCTGAACTTCTGACAGAATAGCCCCAGAGGCTATAAAACAAGCTTGAATTTAGCATTGTTATTCAGAAAACTGCATTTAATAATTTAGGACACAGATGATTTCAGCAAGAGATGTATTTTAAATAGCTTTCCTGATTTTAGTTTTAGACTAATGGATCAGAGTATATCACAAAATTGTAATAAACATAACTCTGCATTACATGAAGCACTATTAATAAGTTGCTTCTGGTGACAATGTTATTGCTCCTTATATGTGAAAGCATACTGCAAGTGTCACAGGTAATTTCTGAAAAAATATTTACAGAATATTTACTGATAAGCCTGATAGGATTCTTGTTTTGGATGTGAAAAATCAGAAAAAAATCTCTCTTCCAAATCTTTTGTGACTGATCATAAAGTGGTTAACAGAAATTCTCCATCACTGCAGAAATATTTACAGCAAGGTGCAGTTTTATCAGCACAAGAATAAGTAAAATCCATTTTAAACTAGGCCAACATACAGCACTATGTACATGAGTGTTCCTACTTCGGAAACTTTTGCAGTATGATTACTCTCCTGTTACACAATCTGGAACATAAATTGACAGCATTAGGAGGAGCTTTTCATTCATTGGCATAATGGTTCGACGTGTTATGGAAATAACTTAGATTCATTTATATTCAAGGGCTTTGGAAGGACTTTAATGTAGAATGGTGCTTAAATGCAAATTTCCAACATATCCAAATTCACTTGACGTATTTTTCTCTTAAAATGAATTATCAAACACTAGGATAATATTATAGGGGAAAATGCATGTTTTAACCAGCAGCAGTCATCTTATTGTGGAGTGGTATTCACATATGTCCTATTACTGTGAAAATGTCAGATATTTTCTGTATTTATTTTGCATATACCCAAGGATATATGTGTGGTTTTTTGTACATTCATTATTTAAAGCTTTGGTCCTGCAGCAGGGTGGTAACAAACAGCTCCATGCTTAAGTCTGAGAGTAGCCTGTAAACAACCAACTTCTGAAAGTGATCTGAAATCCAAATGCTTACGTGGGCCATCATGAGAGCTGCTGCATCTTATGAGGATGTGGGGCAGAATTCAGCATCCACAGCAGAAGTCGTAAGAAGTTGCTTTGGTGGAAGATGAGTAGGTGCTGATTAACCTGTCCTCTGAAGTGTCTTTATTATTGCCATTATTTGATACCCAGAAAAGGAGGGTGGCCAGTTACAAAGTCACTCAGATCAAGAGATCCAGACTGTTGTCAGATGTAAAAATTAAGTGTAGTGTTGATTCCCTGTTTGACCCCTATGCTTCACCACCATCAGGAAGCAGTGCTGCCCGGGAGTCCCAGCTCTCAGTCTCTGTTGATAGAAAGCCATGCTTTCGTCCATTCAGAAATCTTAGGAGACATGAACTGCTGAAGTCCTCTCGGCTCTTCCAAGTCAGAGACCATAGAAAACAACAGCTGAATAAATAAAACTGCCTGTAGAGAAGGCTAGGACCTTCATTTGCTTCACTGGGAAGCTTTCAAGAAGTATAGACACGTGCACCAAATGAAGATATCTTCTTTTCATAATAACAAGCTTCTGCTCACCCAGAATGTCATAAATTAAAACCATCATAGGATACAAAACAGTTTGATGTTAGGCTGGAGGATTTACTACACCACCAACTGCAGTGCATTCATCCATCGTGGCCTTAAATCTGCAGTCTGGATTATCCAAATTAGCCTCTTTGCTCGTTTCTCTTGGAGATTTCTGAGGGGTTACTAGGTATCATTGCTTGCGTACATTCACAGAAGACTCTAGTATTTCTGTGAAGCTAATTAAAGGCAAATGGAGCTCTATTTAAAGAAGTGAAAAATGTAAATGTGAAAGTGGGGAGCTCCTTCAGTCAAGTGACCACATAGAAGAGGAGAGGGAAACATAATAAGTCTCTGAAAAATCCCACTGCAGAAGAGCTGACTTACAGCCCAGACAGGGGAAATGAATGAATTCTGAATTTCTTTTTCCTGCATGCTGAAATTTTTTCAATGTGAGTCTAAAATAAACCTTTAAACTAAACTTTAAAATACCACTGAATAGTTCAAGGAAGTTTCTGTGAATATAATAGACCATACTGAGGGTCCAAAATGTCAAATTCAATCTGAGAGTCTGTGCTGCCACCACTGCAGCTCAAACAGTAACGTCCCTCAGGCACTACCTGTGTCTTGGTCATACCCTGCCTATAGAGTACCAGCTACCCAAAGCCAGTGTATAGATGGCCAAGGAAACAAAGATGGGTATCACTTTAAAGAATTGCCGTTTTGACACCACAATAGCCTACCCAGAAACCTCCAAAACACCATTTTCTGGGGATCTCAGAAGGACTCAGATTCCTAGGAAGCCAGATAGACCCTGTTTAGCCCAGCAGCAGAGAAGCTGTGCGTAGAGACACCGAGTTGTCACCTGCCATGTTTATTCTTGCCCTGCTTGTGCTGCTCAGGCGAAATGTCACTCACCCTTTGGGATCCACAAACTAGAAGATTTAATTACCATAGATTTGATGTGCCTCTGCTGAGGAGGCAGACTTTCTGCTCTTTTTTGTGCAGGGAGCAGCAGAGATGGCAAGGAGGGGAGGAAAGGAAAGCCCTTTTCTCCCTAAAGGGGGTTGGTCTCCTGAACCAGTCTCCCAAAAGACTGAATCCCATGGTCTTCTCCACAGCTCTGTCCCGCCATCTTTCCCTTCTCATGATTAGTCCCTGATCCCTCTCTACACAGCTGCCTTGAGGTTCCCTGCAACCTCCCCCATCACCTGCTTATGCAGGATGTAAGGCATTACACGCTTTCCAGTTTCTTGGGGGACGCTTCTAACCACAAGTGGTTTATAGTTGAATGTATATTTGCAAATTGATAATTTTGCATCATGTTGCAAGAGACTGCTTAGCCCTGGGCAATGCTGTATTAGGAATAGCATTAATTCCCCTGTGGACTCCTGAGCAGAAACTGCGAAGACTGGAAGTAGAGCAGAGAGCTGGTGTCAACAGCCTCGGAGGTAACAGCTGATAGCCCAGAGCAGCAGCGCAGGACTCGGGGTCCTGGGGCACGATGGCTGCAGCCGAACGAAGTGTTCCCTTTTTTCCCATGCACTGCCTGACGGAAGGATGAGCCTGACCTCTGGGACTGGAGCCTCTCACAAGGATACGGATAACCACCCTGCAGTTTCACAGCTTTACTCTCAGTAGAATAGCCCAGTATACCATGTCTGCCGTGCACAACATTCAGCCTCAGCAGGCACGCACAGCAGT
>NW_009604134.1:10229-17673 GCF_000690535.1 Cariama cristata
CACAGCTGTTAGGTTTGCCCTGCCCTGACGAACAGAATATTCACTAGCTTTGCTGTTAGGTAACCTCCCAAAACTTGCAAGCGGGGACATGGGTAACTCTTCCCCACCAGCTGTAGAGCTGGTCTCCACAGCAGCTATCATGTCTCAGGACTGCAGTGCTACTTTCCCCACTCCGACAAGAAAAGGGAAAAGGGATAGTCTAATCAGGGAAGCAACTAGGAGGGTGTGAAAGATGAAGGATACTAGGAAGGAAAATGTAGTTCAGTCTTAGGAAGTCACGTTTGTATTGAACAGTGCTCGAGCTGGCTGGGAAGGGAAGAAATTGAATAGTTCATGCGTTAATACTAGCTGGGTAGTGATTGTGCAAAAGGACTTGGAAATTCTCGTTGATGAGGGGAGGTCTGATGTAACTGTCATTGCACAGCATTGATAGGGTGAATGAAATCTTTGAAATCAGGGTGTAGTTCTTGTAGGAAAGACTGAGTGGGAGGGATGGCACCCTGCAGTACCCCGTTTAAAGTGATCGGTAACTGGACGAGTGTGAAAACATGCAAATGATAAACTCCAGAAGGTATGTTGGGGGAGTAAGGGGGAATGAAGAGATGATGTCTGCTACAAAACACTGAATCAAAAGTAGGATGAATTACTCCTAAAGCACCTGCCGTCACTGTAGAGTGAAAATTGCATTATTATAGAGAACTTAAGTTTGGAAGATCTCATGCAGCTGGTAGTAGAACATTACAAGTTTCAGAGATATAAATCTTTTTTTTTTTCATTTTTTTTTCCTCTCCACAAAAGGAGATTGCACTTGACAGCTATCTATTTGGAGGCTCACTCTAACAGATTCTAACAGTCCTAATTCTAGGTCTACAAGTTATTGATTGCCTAAGGCCTATAGGGTCTGGTTACATTAATTACAAACAAACAAAGGACAGTCCTAACTAGTAGTATTTATATTTGAAGCGTCACAGAACTAACTTGTCATCACTAAGGAATATTAAGATAATTTGACCAAAGGGTGGATACAAGGCAGAAAAAAACGCCTGAAAATCAGGAGCTGTTTAAGAAGTTTGCTAGATGGGCAAAAAGCCATGGCCTAGAGTCAAGAAGAAGGGCAACTTTGGCAGAAAGCTCAGGATGGTTGAGAGAGGAAGCCCATGACAACAGGTTTCGTAAGCACAAAGGATTATAAAGGGGCAGTGAACTGTTGCATGGAGACAACCACAGCATATGGCTTCTAGCACGGCACATGGATGTCCTTGGATATTGGCAATTTTTCTACAGCCCATCAGACCTTTTGGAGGGATCCGCCACAGAAGTCTGTCCTCTAGGAGGATGACCCTGGCTGAATGACAAGGGTAACCCACGGAGCAGTGGCCTAAGGCTGGCCTCAAAAAGTTAATAGTTGCCTTCAGCTTGGCATCCAAATTCTGACACTGGGACAAATGAGTATCTTCTTTGGCGTCCCTTGAGAAATTACGCTTTCCCCTTTGTGAACGATAAGCCTGTGTTTGAAATAAAAACAATTTTAACAGGGGGAGGAAAGGAACATTAGGGAAAAAAACCAACAGCAGCAGCAAATCAATGGTTCAGCTGTGCAAATAACATGTGAAACTTCTGCCTACACAGTAACCTCCAGTAGTCTTTCATCTCCCTCTTCTCAGCTGCCTGATTGACCAACAAATGATTGCCCTTTCGCAGACTGCTTTCCTCCCACACTTTACTTTTTAATGCCCCACTCTCGGTCTAACATCGTTAGCTGACAAAGTCCAGCATCTGAACTCAGGCAGGCTCATCTCCAGCCCTGAGGAGAAATGGTATTGTGTTTCTGTGACAGGGCTCCTCTACCATTTGTCCCTGAATGATGATTTTCCAGGTGAATGTCAATACAGAAGCTACTACCCTTTACCAGTCTGGTCCAGTCCTGCGCACCAGCTGCTGCCTGTAGCAATGAGGATCGCAATGCCCTGCGCAGATGATAAAAAATGGGGAGACACTACAGCTCTGCAGGGCTGTGCTGCCTTCTGCAGCTTCATGGCCCTCCTCAGCCCTGACTCTGTTTCCTTCCCAGCTCCAGAGGTGGGATGAGCTGCTCAGGACTCAATATGATCAGGTTATTAGGTTGCATGATGGGACCACAGTTTCTCCAAACCATCTCCACCCTGATTGTAAAGATTCTATGTTTATTTAAAATTGCCTTCTAGTCTGGCAAACGTGCAAACCACGTTCGTTATCAAATCACGTTTTGGAGTCAAATTTGTGATGGCCATATGAAGCTCTCATTCAGAAAAGATCGATATGGGACTGTGCACAGCTGGCAGTTAAAAACCCATTCATTACCACAAACTGAAACCAGGAACACAAGCAAAACTACAAAGCCCAAAATAGCTGAAATAATTTGTTTCTGTGTGGTACGCCCCACCACAAAAAGCCCAAAGGAGCTGAGAAACCTCGGCTGAATCTGTCGGAACTCAACCCTACCCACCTGTTCACCAGGAAGAGGTGTTTGTAAGGAAAAAGGGAGTGGGCATTGATGCGATCCTAAGCTGTTGGGTTGCCGTGAGCCCTGGAACTAGCAGGGCTGGGGGGGGAGGAGGGGAGGAGTGCTGGTGCAGTGCCTGTGGGATACATTTGAAAAGGAAAAAAGAATGAAGCAAAACCTCCACCTAACTGAAACACCCTGCAAATGTAGTGCAACAGCCCTCATCCCCATAAAGTCCAACTCCCTTCTTGATCCTCAATGGGGAACCCAGCACATCCATGGTTTTCTCCCTCTGAAGCTGGGGTGATGGACAGGGAAGAGACTCAGGTGTGATCTCCGTGGGATTTAGGTTTTGGTGTTTTTACAGTACTGTTTTACAAGATGTTTTGCTTCGCATCACCTTGCACTTGCATCAGTTTCTCTCATGCGATTACTGCCAGGTTTGATTAAAACTTCACAAACGTGCATGTTCACTGGGATTTCAGCTATGTCCAGACCAGAACCAGAATTCTCTCCTCCTCCTAGTTTAGGGTTTGATCAGGCTTTTAAGATGCAGGGACTCTTCACGTCTGACTCTCTGCCCTCTTGGCTGAAAACTAGGTCTGGTTTATGTGAACTTCTTTATGCTCATCAATAATTTCCCTTGTAAATACTCCTTTCTTAAAGAGTTAAAGAGGAAATTCTTCTCCATATAGGGGTTTTTTAGAGGCTTATTAAATCCAGAATTCTGAAACATTATGAGTGTGTATCATGATGTGAATAAGTTGGGGTTTTTTTTGGTAGAGGTGAAAAATTCAGCAAATTCCATTAGCATGCATTTGTTTCAGATGTGCTTGCTCCCTTTTTATTTTCCCTGTTTGAATACTCTATGATATATATTAGCTAGCAAGAGTGATAGGTGAAACAAGTGACATTTTGAATGATTACATGAGAATTCTCATTGAAAGTAATTTTGGAATTAAAAAGCATTAGAGTTGGCACTGGAAAACTCTTACTATAAGAATTTAATCTAATCAGGGAACAGAAAACTATCATCTGATATGCACTATCAATCAATATTAACCAATACAGCTCAACAAAGAATGTTGAATGCTGCTGTAAATTTCTCTTGAACAAACTATAAATCAAGACTGTATGCTTAAATTCTAGCAGTGAATTACATTGAGGTGAAAAACTTCTATACTGTTTGCCAACAGTTCACAAAACAAGAGCTAAAGTCATGTAGTCATTGTGAAAAATAAACCCAGTTCTAATTTTTTAACATAGTTTTACAATTGCAATTACATTTTCTGAAACATAGTATCCATTTTTGTGGATAAGTAATTTTGATTCAATGAGATTCAAACTAAAAGCCTTCTATTCTTTTAAAAATGATTGCTGTGTGCATGGTAATGTTGCAGAGCTCAGATAACTGCCTTGTAGAATGCATATTGCATGAATATTAATTTAACAATATGCACTGATGGTCATGTGGGTCTAGAAATTATCACCTTCTCATATAGACAGGAGAAACGAAATATAAAAATGTCATCCAGCATCTACTGAAGTTGGGAAAACCGTGAAAATGGACATAACAGTGACAAGCTTTCAAAATGCTGTAAGAAGCACTTCTGGTGCCAAAAGATGACAGCCTTGTTCCTAGTCACCTTGTAGCGTCCTCAACATCTGTATTAGACTCCCTATACAGCATGTGCATACAAGTGCTTGCCTTGAGATGGAGTCCAAGGAGCTGCTCTGCTGCGAGAAGCTGCGAGAAGCAACAGCAAACACTAACAAATAGTGCACATGTCTAAAGCCTGTTCCTCCCTTGGGCTTGAGCATTCAGGAAGGCTATTCCTTCCTGGCAACAGGCTGTTGAGCCTCCCTTGGTTGTGAAAGCCACTTTCAAGCTTCTGAATAGCAGGATGCTCTGGGTAGCTTGCTCCCAAGCTCTTCTTGGATACTGACTATACTTCGTGACTAACTGGAACCTCAGACCACATCTTTTCTGCTTTCAAAGGAGAGCTGAAGCACACAAAGAGAGCATCGAGTGTCGCCTTTCCATCTCCCATTTCCAACAATTACTTTATTATTCTGTACAGAGCAGAACTCATCCAGAGCAGTTAGTCCAAACCCAGCCTGGGCGACAGTCCAAACTGCCTGGGGCTGTTGGGCAGTGCAATGGGTTAATCCCTTCTGGTACAGGTGAGTGATGACAACAACCCAGCTGAATCCCTGAAATGGGGCGCTGGTGCTGGTAGAAAAAGCACCCTGTAGAACCTCCACTGCGGCCAGTCCTGCAGAAAAGCACAGTTTGGGGGTCTCCACTGTGCCCCTCTCTGAGATGGAGTTGAGCCACTCACCTGGGCTGGGAGAGAGGCTTCTCTGGGATGAGGCAGAGTCAGATACTGGACTAGAAAAAGGTGATGTTCAAACCATAAAAGATACAGCCTTCAGGTGCTTCTGGAGTAAAGGGAACGGGGCTTACAAAGATCTGAGTTTTGGGAGCAACATTTCAATGCTTGTGTGGATCTAGCGCTCTGCTTTCTGGAAAATAAAAGGATATTTTTGATTGAATGCAGAGGTAACTTATTAATGGATCAATGACCTTGGTCTTACAGCTGAAAACAAAGGGAAGAAGAAAGGATTTGATGGTTAGGAGTCCCATTTATACCTGGGCCACTCCCACTCGGGGCCAATGTTCCCAGACCTCAGGCAAGATGAGAGAAGCGCATAGGGAACAACCTGAACCCTTCTTACAGCCACTGGGTAGGTGAAAAGGTTTAACAGAGAGAGCCAGTGTGAGTACATTAAGTTCTTTGGGCAGTCAAGGTGTCTTAGTTTTATTGAATCATAGAATGGTTTGGTTGGAAGGGACCTTAAAGACCGTCTCGTTCCAACCTCCCTGCCAGGGACAGGGACACCTTCCACCAGACCAGGTTGCTCACAGCCCCATCCAACCTGGCCTTGAACACTCCCAGGGATGGGGCAGCCACAGCTTCTCTGGGCAACCTCTGCCACTGCCTCACCACCCTCACCGGGAAGAATTTCTTCCTCCTATCTCATCTAAATCTTCCCTCTTCCAGTTTAAAGCCGTTGCCCCTTGTCCTATCACTCGATGCCCTTGTAAAAAGTCCCTCCCCAGCTTTCTTGTAGGCCCCTTTAAGTTGCCACAAAAAAAGTCTACATATCAGTCAGCAATGACTTGTCGTCCCCCATCCCACTTCGGCTGAACTAAATTGCTTTAGAGTGTGTTGATGCTGTTGTTCATGATAGCTCTGCTGCAGATTTGGGTGCTTGCCATTAATAAATACTCTAATAAATACATGAATCTCTAAAGTTTCCTTAACTAAATGAAACAAACTTTTCACAGAAAAAAGTTCTTCGAAGGTGTTTATCTTCATGACACTAAACCAGGGCCTATTTAAAAGTGTTTCAAAAACAGAGCCAATAATTTACAAGTGGTTTTGAGATACAATGTGAAATGCTTTTCCTGCACAAGTGCTTCAATAGGCATACAAATAATGATGGGACAGGCCCTTAGTATTTTATACAATAAAAATTCATATTGCAATTCATGGAAATCCTGGCCTGAGCACTCTGAGGAAAAAAAATACAGAAGAAATATTAGCTTATACTCAGAAAGAGATAGAGTATCTCTACCTCTGTTGTATGGGCCCCTCGTTTGAGGGTATCTCTACCTCTGTGGGTTCCTCCACCACTGGCTGGAGGAGGGAGGCAGGGCAGCTCGCCCATCAAAGCTCTGCGCAGGGGTTGGGAAGAGAGGGGAATTTGCTCTGGATTGCTGCTACATGGCAGCTATCTCTGCTGTTCTGGCATGGAAAACCCTCTTCACTGCTTCCAGGATGGGCCCAAGGTCTCTCTGCTTGAAGGAGAAGATGAAGAGGGAACCGATCTGAGGTTATCCCACTCACAACATAATCCCAGCTATTCCACATGCCTGGGTTAGGATTTCAGTGCCCTCAGGGGTAAAGGGTGAGGTAAATCCTTACCCTACAGGCTTCAGAGAATTTGGATATATAAAAAATTGCATAAATTATTTAAAATATAAATATAACAGCTAAAATACAGCAGATAAAATGGTACCATAGGTATTTGGCTGGGCCAGTCTGTTTTTCTGTACACACACATGGCAAATGCAGAGTTTTTAAACATACATGTGGTTAAAATGAGTGTTTTCAATGTATTTTAACTAGATTTGTCCAAGAAGACATTTGATGTGAAGACAACACAGGAAAGCTCAGTTGCTAGACATTGCCCCTTGCTTAATGAATATATTATGACAGTTTCAATTCTAAAGCAAAATTCTACGAATTTGAGAAGAACTTTAAAAAAAAATGGAATGAAAGCCCTAACAACGAGCAGCTACTAGCTCCTGAGATGAGGGCTTCAACATTGGTGATGTTTTATCTTTGCAACTGAAAATGACATCGACAAGTTGGCCGGGCGCTGAAGCTCTGCCAGCTCAAGAGGTAAACCCCCACTGGTGGTCATCGCCTGCCCAGCCAGAAGAGATCTAACAATGGTTTCCACTTGGCTGAAAGCCGTTGCCAGGAGGAATGTGGTGACCCAGACGGATCTCCCCCGCAAACACGCAGCTGTTCAGGTCTCTGGCTGCAGGGAGTGCCTGAGCCTGGCGCTGGTACCGGAGGGCAGCAGGGATAACGCCTGCGTGTGCTGTGACCGGGTGGATGATCTGCTCTGCCTGGTGGCAGAGCTCAAAGAGGAAGTGGAGAGGCTGAGGAGCATCAGGGAGTGTGAGAGGGAAATAGACTGGTGGAGCCATGCCTTACCATCCTTGAGACAAATGCAGCAAGTGGACGCCTCGCAAGAAGCAGAAGACCCCACAGCCTCATGCCACCAGGCAAACAGAGGGGAGTCACGAGATGAGGGGGAATGGAGACGGATCCCTGCTCAGAGAAGCAGGCAAAGACCCTCACGGCCTCCCTCGCCCTCCCAGGT
>NW_009604135.1:0-2869 GCF_000690535.1 Cariama cristata
TGGAATGAGATGGTCTTTGAAAGTCCCTTCCCACCTCAACCATTCTATGATTCTACGATTCTTTATTCTGAAGTAATTTTCCATAGAGGCAATGGTTGGTAGTCTGGTTGTGCTTGAGTTAAATTTACCTACTTAATCAATCGGACATAACAGAAAAAAAATCCACTGCAAACAAGGTTGAGAAACAGCACCTTAAAGTTTGTTACTGTGTTTATGGAGGTCAGTCAAGCATACAGCGGCAAAATAGTAACTGAGTTTGCTCTGTGCATAATTTCCTTCTCTGGATTACATCAGATCTTGCCCACATACAATTAATGAACTTGACACATCACAGCTAATGTTCTGCCAAATGCTGAAACCACCCAGACTCAGATATGTGTGCTACACCCAGGCCACTCCCAGCTTTAATGTACATGGCATTTCGTGCTGGTTTAACTTCAAAACGTTCAAATTGCAGTGCAATCAGGATGAGTGCTTCCTGTACTGGCTGGGGTAAAACCAGCTTAGTCTGCAATACACTTGGCTCAAACCCAGACAGGATTTTAGGAATCACACTGTAAACTGTGACATACAGGCTAGCTTTCAGCAAAGAGCAGGGCTACAGCAAGGTGAAGATCTTAGGAGAAGCAGAGGCTGTTAATCCACTGTTAACTCCTAACCACCGAAGGCAGACTGTGTCTGGTAACTAGTTAAAACCTAGGTAGAGCTGACTTGAGTTGGAGACAGGAGATAGTGCCTGGAGTTTTTAATCATGATTACACAGAGGCATCAAGCACAAAGCCATGCTCTGTCTGCAGGGTTGATGAAACATCTGTCTGCGTGCATTGCTGTCTTTTGGCCAAGCATGCGAAGGCTGGATATCTCCCTTTCCGCCTGCCTGCCCCACTGCCTGGAGCATGGTCCTGCTAGCTTTCCAGGACCAGGGCAGGCAGCAGGGCCTTGGACACTTCATTTTTCCTGAAAAATCAAGAATGTTAACAGGGGGAAATGGGAGACAGGTGTTTTGCCATGTGCTGTCTGTTTCACAGCACCAAGCACCCCTGCAATTGTCTATAGGTCAAGCAACTGGTTTGTGACTCCTGGTGATGCTTTGTAGTGCAGCAGTCATCTTCTCATCCTTCCCAGGGTTTGGCCTTAATGCCTGGTCCCCTAATAACTTCTTGCTTCTCCGCACCCCTGCAGAAAGGTGAATGCACATAACTCTGGGCATGGGAGAGCCCAGGGATCTCTAGGAGAGACTGTGGTTTGTGATTCAGACCGTGTGGGACTCCAGTATGGGGAATGAAAGGATGGGGCATAGACTGAGCCCTAACGTAGGGGAAATGTGCCATGGAGGATCTGAGGAGCGTCCTGCCAGCAGGGAGAGAGGAAGCACAAGGAAAGAGGCGGGCTGCACACAGGAGAGGGGAGGAGAAGGGACCATAGCTCTGGGAGGGCAGCAGCATGCATACATGGTTCTGCCTTAGAAGGGGCTGCAGAGGTGGGACTGCCCATGCCAGGCAAGTAAAATGAGATATAGAGATGCTAGAGCTGGAAGACGTTTACATGACGATATCCAGGAAAGGAAAGGACTGGCTGGGGCTTGCACAGCCCGCTGTGAGAACATAGCCTGGGAAATAGCACCAGGAGCTCTTGCGTTACTGGAGAGTGGAGCAGAGCATGGCAAGGTGGAAAGATACCCCCCACTGGAGGCAAATACCCCCAAGCCTGGCCAATGGCCCCCGGTTGAGGGACCACAGAGATGCAGGAGTGGAGGAAAAACAGTCCTTAGGGACCTAGGCCCCAACCATCTGTCAAGGGTCGTGCTTGGAAAAGTGCCACTGTGGGAGGGGAGAGCCAAAGGAGCAGGAATATGCTCTGCCTCTTCCTAATTAAATCTCAAACACCGATGTGAGACTTCTCCTCATGCTAGCTTAAGGCTGTGGTTCAGTTGCTCTGTGCTTATTCAGCCAAACATTCAAGGATGAGGTTAGGTTTTGGCCACATGATTCAGTCCCTGGGACTCTGATGGGACTAAATCTTGTGCTTAACTTTTAATTTGTGCTGAAGCGCTTTGTTGAACAGGAAAGGGATCTCCTCTGTACTTGAAGATAAGTATTGGAGAGCTTGGCTGAGTCAGGCCTAACCACAGAGTTAGTCCAGTGAAATCAGTACCTCCAGAGTCAGTAAAAACAGAGAGAAGGGAGAGAAGAACGAGGCCCACTCTTTTTATGGATCTTTTCCTTTTGGCTGAATCTGTTAATGCCAGCAACAGTTGGAATACTTCAAAAAAACCAAAGCCACACTTGTTTCAACATTATTTATGGGATAATAGAAACCAGGACAGGAGACCACCATTAAGCAACTTCCTATCTTAAAAGACACTGCATATATTGACCCTGGTTTTCTTCTCCCATCACTTAAAAATTGTTATAAATGATTACATAAAGGGTGCTGCTCCATGGTGCCAGGGAAAGGAGAATTAGGACTGATCTTTACGATTATCTATTTTGAGCAATTTACATTGTTGATCACAGGACCATCCAAACATTTATATTTTATTTATAAATAAGCCGAGACTTTTCCAACTCACCTCCTGGTAAAAAGGCATCATTCAAGCCACAGAAATCCTCTATGTCATGTGTAGTGCTCATTATTCTGGAAAACTTCAACTGATGCCTATTGTACACTGAATGCTTTGTTTCAAGCTTGCAGAGGTTGTTCTGGGATGCTTCCCACAATGTTACTGCGGCTGTGTTTAACAGGCATTTAAAACCCAGAACACGTATTTGTAGCAAAAATGAGAATATGTGACTGTATATCAAGTACTATTGAAAATTGCAGTCTGCCCCAATGCTGGGGGAAGGGAATTTCTGCAGTTATCAGCAGG
>NW_009604135.1:2900-4337 GCF_000690535.1 Cariama cristata
GAAACTTCTGGAAGCCTGAAATAATAAGAGGAATAATAGAAATCTAAGTATGATTTAGGAATGTAAATACTTTTTCATTCCAGTATTGGGTACCTGTAAATAGTTTTGTTTCAGAGATTTCTTACAAGTTCCAGAGATATGACTACGTATATTTCAGAGTTGCTGGCAAGCAGTAGTCAAATACCTCTTGCTCTGGTGTGATGCCAAATTCTGGCTGTTTACATAAATTGCAAGGTTATTATTGTGAAAGCTAAGCCAGCCAACTTGAGAAAATCCCAGTTAGCAGCCCTTGTGACATTAATTTTATGTCCCTTAAGAACAACAGGAAATACAGTGGTGTTTTCTAGAGGCTGAGTTTTACACAGACCCACTGTGTACATCACGCACAGCAGTACAGTCCATGAAAAGTCCTGATCTTCATTCTAGCATTCACTCAGCAGTTGGCTTGGAAATCCTTGAGCCCTGAGTACCTCCTTTTGCTCTGTCTTCAGACCAGACAATATGCTCACTGTGATGCACTCTAAGGAAAAGTTTCATTATCCTTTCCTCTTTCATGGGTGTCTAGGAATGTCACTGTACAATTTGCTGGCGCACCCCCTCATCAGGTTCAGAAGTAAACATCAGATGACTGTGTGTGATAATTACTGTCCCTGCTGCCCTGCTGCCTTTTATTGACTCATTTTAACAGTAGGAATTGCATCATTTGTAAAAACAAGTAACTTTTCCTCCATCTCAGAATTCCTATTAAAAGTTCAATGATTTAGAATTCATCACCTTCACTTTCATAATTTCTACAAATGCATTAACACTGAATTTTCTGTGTTTCACAGGGAAATTATGGGACTGTTTCTAGATTAGCAATGGAAACATTCAGTTGTCACAGAATAGCAGTGTGATGCTGCCATTAATTTGCAATAGCTGAAGTTGTACATTTCTTGAGATGAAATGGAGAGGTGCTTTCAGCTGTAACCCCAGAATCAGCAGTGAGAGATGCATTAGGGTATCCTGATTGTGGCCTCAATTACTTGAATAAAATTATGTCTGCTTTGAATAATTTTGGATCATTTGGTTCCTGGAGATTTGATATCATGGAAAAACTGACAGCATACTAATTTCTGCAAATAGTTCCCCCCTCCCCTGCCAATCAAGTGGCCTTACATACAGTACTGCAAAGGTAACATGCAATGAAGAGTGCTCTTTGCCTACTAGATAAATCCAAACTTGTTAGTAAGTGGATTCAGACTCCACCATCGCTATTTCCCATTCCTGTTGCTCATACTAGACCTTGAGGTCAACAGAACCATTTGGGGCAAAACAACCTGCAGGAAGAATAGTTAAATAAAGCAAACTTTACCAAATCCCCTCAGGTAGCATAAGGGTATGTGAAAGATGAGATCATCTGCTCCATTAAGGTGTCCTGGTTTGGCTAAAACAGGG
>NW_009604136.1:0-30617 GCF_000690535.1 Cariama cristata
TTATTATATTTTATTTCAATTATTACACTATTCTTATTTCAACCCATGAGTTTTAAATTTTTCTGATTCTCCTCCCCAACCCACTGGTGGGCGGGGGAAGAGGAGTGAGTGAGCGGCTGTATGTACTTAGTTGCTGGCTGGGTTTAAAGCATGATAATGGTAATACAGATTTTTTTATTGGAGGTCTAACAATTTTTGCAATGGAAAAAGACATCAAACTTTCGTGATCTCTGCCTTCATTTACTAGGCATCTTAACTGACTTTATACAACTGATGCTAGCAAACAGGTAACATTGCCATGCTTCTTTCTAGGTTTTTGAAGAGTTGATCAGGTTGTGGAAATTAATGTATTCCTCCTTCAGTGGAGCCTTCATGAAGAGTCTGTTCTGGTACTTGCCCTGCTCAGTGGAAGATGTCACTGTAGATTTTATGTTTGCTTGTAAGTAGGTATTAATTTATTTTAATAGCATCTATATTTCATAATAGATACACACGATAAAGTGAATATGTAAGTAGGATCTCTCACCAAATTTATGTTGTTAAAAAAGTTTTTAAAAGATGACACAAAAACTTACTCAAATGAACTGGTGGCCAACAGTCTACACAGACTGAGACCAGTGTATTTAAGTCCAGCCTGAGAGCTGAGCTGCACATTTTGGCTTTATCTGCCTAAATATTTCAATAGCATTTGTTGTCTTTCTACCCACTGAAGAGCTATCAGCCACTCGATTTGTACAACCGTACATCCAGGACTCCTGACTCCTGAACTTCTTCTCCAGCTTAATCAGGGTCTATGCAAAGACTCCTTGTCAAGCCCACATGAAGCCCTTTCCAGGATCATTTACGAACTTCTTGTATCTGTATGAATGCCATTCTCAAATTTCTTTTCTAAGAATGCATTTCTCCTGCAGAAATTAAAAAATCATGTTCATTTACAATACTACATTCTAAGGAGAAAAAAAACCAAACTGCTTCCCAAAGTGTAAATAAATAAATAGATAAATATAATCATGTTCTTAAGAGAGTAAAAAATATACAGCATGTGTGAGTTGACTTCTTTTTTAATAAAAGGCAATTGCCACCATTTGTAGGTTTATATTAATGAAATTTTATAATGCATGTATGCATGGTTCTAACTTAATAGAAACTGATATAGTATGTTTTCAGGTAGTTTGGGGGAAAACAGGCTTTTTTAAAGTTATACATCACAAAAAACTTTATCTGATCAAGCTCAAAGTTATATATTTTCTGCGTTATAAGTTAAAATTACCACATACATGCTCTTTTGTTTTAATTTTACAGGAGGAATTTTATATATACACACATACCTATATACAAATGTATATACATACATTTCCTCTGCTAGCGTAGCAAAGTAAAAATATGTTGGAGGGCTTCACAGCAGAACGATATGTAACAGCTGCCTTCCTTTCTCTCAGAGAAGATATAAAGGATTGTTTTTCCTTTTACAATGATCCCTTAAGTCACGGCAACCTTCTCCAGTTGCCATTAATTCGACACCCTGACAACTTAAAGACAACAGCAGCACATCAGATCTAAAAGGAATTGTGTCTAATTTTCTCTGCTAATGCATTGTATCTGCAGAACTGATATTAAAGGTAATTCTGCACATCATGTCTCGAAACCAGATACCAGGAGGGGATGATGAACAAATTGAAACCTCTTGTGGGAAAGAATTTGACCAAATCCTAGCATTGCATAGACCATTCACATGAAATTGATAAGACTATTGTAAATCACTCCAGTGACTTTGAAAAGATGAAAAGATATAGACCTGCAATAGTAAATAAGTAATAAGAAGGGAGACATTACTATAGAAAAAGCTAAGTTAATGTTTGTGTTGTTCAGAGAAGATTGCAAATAATGAATTTGTCTTTGAAAATAAATATAGGCTAATAATTTTTACAGTTGTTTCTTCTTATGTAGCTTTGTTTTAAGCACTGAAATTTCTACAAATATTAATTCCAAAGAAGGATAAAAGTCATACTGCATGTCCAGCAACATGTCTTTTTTTTCCAATTAGACCTCTCTCTACAGTCTCTTATGAGAAAGGGATTGGCTTTCTACAAAAAATTTTATACAGAACATGGGAAAGTATTTACAGCCTCAGTCTTGTCTCAGAAGTAAAATATCAGATGAGACTGTGTGAAATAGCACTGTGATGGCCTTCATTGATCTCTCTACTTTTAAGCTCTTAGTAGCTCTTCAGTATAATTAAGAGCAGTAGCTGTTAAGTGCCTCACAGGTCTGATCCAGAAGCCAAGAGTGCGCAGAATATGTTCGAGGCACTCGCTATACTGGGACCAAGGTAATTTACAAATATTTTTGATCATTAAGCTATAGGAAAAGGAGGAAGGGGGTAGAATGATGGCATTGCTCTTCATCTTCCACCCTACACCATTATGTTGCAACCCTTCAACATTAGATTTTTTTTGCTCTAGGTTCAGAATCCACCACTGATACAAAAGAGGTCTTTATATCTTTAAGAATCTCAGTTTATATGCTTGGAGTGGCTTGGTTTGATTTCATTTTGGATGGGGAAGAGAAGAAAAAACAAGACGTAAGGCAGGTGATATTGGCATTCTACATATCTAAAATACCTTCAGTGCTCAAGGTAAAAGATTTCCTTGAATTTTTCATAAAGTATTTCAAAATTTTAAGTTAAAGCAGCTAGTTTCTTAAAATACTAATTAATTTAAAGATTTATTGTGTTTAAAAAGTAAATTAGTGGTATGCAATTTTCTAGTACGATTCAATCAGTGTACACAGAAGAACGTCTATTTAACAGCCAGAAAAGAAATATGGCCAACACAGCCAGGTAGCTCTAGCAATTATTTTCCTTTTCTGAAAACAAAGAATTAAATTTTCTTTTGGTAAGAATTTTTTTTAAATAAGAATCACAAAGGTTTTTACATCATAATTCTTAATATTTACCGTACATGAGTGAAGCCACATTCCATTGGTTAGCACCATATTTACCATAACACGCTGTGAAGCACATTACTGAAAAACAATTTTAAAAAAGATTTGTAGCCTAATGATAACATTTAGTTGTGTCATGTTTACAGTAACACGTATCTTCTCTTAAGTGGTTATCTTTTCTGTAGGGGTAAAAAGTATTGTTTAGTACTGAAATTAGTAAAATATACCTCAGCCGTATTTGAAATCTTGTATTCAGAAATACATATTTACATTGAAAATGGTAAAGGTCATTTTGCTTAGATGATTCTATGGGTTCCTTAGATATCAGTTCTATGGCACATGTTATCACAGACAATTACTTTAAGCAGTGGTTTTCAGTAATATTTCTCAAAATTCCCCGTGTGATTTCCCATGAAAAGGGTGGATCTAATTGGATTTTTAATCCTTAGCTAATCAAGCAACACATTGCATATACTGTTTTAGGTAGAAACTGAAAAGTTCTTTCCACTGCCCTATTATAATAAGATAAGTTTGGATGTAACTTGAAGCAGTAGAAAAATAACATGGTAAAGTCCCTATACTGTATAGATGTTACATGAAAACAATGCTCTCCTTTCTTTAAACTGCAGCCAGTGCCTAGACTTTGATGAAGCTCTGGAATAATGGAGTGCCATGGGCTATTTTCTTCTGGTTTCTATAGCTCAATACAGGGCTTGTCTCTTCTGTTTGTTTTCAGCTAATTGCCTCAAGATCTAATAAGTTAGTGATGATGTATGCTGAGCACCAGTGACCTCTTGCCAAAAGAAATATTATGTCGCACCAAAGTTTAAGGAGCTAGTTTTTTATCAGCCAAGTATCTTTTCCCTAAAAGGCTCTAATTTCCACTGTGTAGGTTGTAAGTGGCATCCATGATTGCACCGGTTCTTTTAAATGGCTAAGACAGAAATAATACCTGAGGGGAAAAGCCGATGCAGAGGCCAAATGCTAACCTACGTGTGTTCTCTTACTTACTGTGGCAAGGCTTTGGTATTGTTCAGAATGCCTCAAAGGAAAAAACACTTACAAAATGACCAATTTAAGAGAACACTCAGCTTAAATTAGATGTTTATTCAGGTTTTTCTCTTTGCATATAATTTTAATGACCTTATTTGAAATGTTCCTTACTTATTTTCTTCTTCTTAGAGCGAAGATATCCAGGGAAAGCAAAGATATTAGCAGCTACTATTAATTATATTGAAAGTTATAGAATGAGGTCTAGGTAGATAACTTGTCAATTCTGCATTAAATAATATTACACAGATTGCAAGCTAAATTATATTTTCTTTTTTAGAAAGTAAGACGTTGCTCTGGCAAAGTTGAGGTATATCAGAAGCAAAAAACTTCCAAGGAACTTTTCTGATTTTCTTAAATTTTTCCTTTTTTTTAATGGAAGCAGCACTCTCTTTTTCAAGATGCTTAATAGTTGGACTTCTATGGAACAAAGCAAAAATTCAGAGCATTATAGAAATTACAGGAAAACCAAATAATTTCCTTATATGTTGCATCATCATACTAACTTATTAAAACAGATTCTCATTTTACAGGGCAGATCCAACAACGGTCTGAACTTTATAACACTATCAGTGTTGTGAAGTTCCTAACCTAGCTACCTTGCTGCTCACCAGAACGGAAAACCCTCAACTCAGTGGAAATGCCTGCCGTGGGAGTCCCAAATGTCAGCCTACTGACAAGGAGCTCCTTCCACTGGTCAACAGGAGACATGGAGAGCAGGTTGTGCCTTGACACCAGGATGCAGCTAAGGAGTACCTGTTGGGTTGACCTAACAACTCTCTGTCACCGTTTTTTCTCCTCTGCTCGCCTGCACACTCACTCCTGCCCCATCCTTTGCACCACGATATTTGTGCGCCAGCAAGCCCATTTATCTCACTGCATGGCAGAAAACTAACCTCCTGAGGAAAGAAAAAAATGTATTTTCTACCGTGTTAGAGAGCTGAACCTGCAGCTCATCAGAAACAAAGGCCTGCAAGACAGAAGGAGGAGGAGACACATTTTTTAAGATTCAAAATATTGCGAAGCTGCACCCATCTAAATCTGCATTACTTTGGTCCTACCTCCCACAGTCCCTGACTGACTGTTCCTGGAACATTTCTCGCACTGGCACTGGCCAGGTGGTACTCTGTCTTAGAAAGCTGATTTCTGCAAAGTCTGAGGAAAAAAAAGAGGCTTCTCGTTAATACTTCTTCTGCAGAACAGGAGATATGGGACATGGTCTTTCCTGAGCCTGAAGGGATATAAGCTTGCATTTTTCAATGCCCAGGTGAATGCACAGGCACAGACAGGCTGCAAAGCACAATACGGAGAGCTCACACACCCTGATCCAATGACTGTTTTGTATAAATAGTGAAACATGCACGGCGTCAGAGACTGGAAGCCAAGTCTAAAATTATTTTGCCTCAGAATTTTGACTTTTCTATTTCTGATCCCCTAAATAATCTGTTGTCCCACGCCACATGAAACAGCTGCAGCACAAAGAATCAAAACCATGGCTTCTGCATGTAAATCATGGGCTTCGGTATAGAGGATCCACAAGAGAAAGAAGAAATGAAACACAGGCATCCTACTTCCTGTGTGGATGCTCTGACCACTGAGTTGTTGGATAACAGGCACTGATTGCTATTTGCTGCATTTGTGCCTCTTTGGAATGGGTCAAATCATTACATGTCCCATGAAAATGTCTACCACTCTGGCTGGTGCTGGTCATGTAAGTGGAATAAATATGAGCCTGAAAGCTCTCCAGTATTACCTGAGTGCCTAAACTGCTTGGGATTCCCCAGAGAAGAGGCAGTTCTTGCAGGGCCCAAAACCAGGCAGCTTGGTGTGAAGGCAGCTGAACTCATAAGAAAAAACAAACCTATGGATTTTGGATGACTCTGGGGTCACATGGCAGCTGAGAAGGAATGCTGAGATTTGATATGTTGGATTTAAGCAAGAAGCTTTGTAAGTATTGGGTCTTTTAGGGCAGGAAAGAGGTTCAAGCAAAATAATAAACCAAAACATTTAAATTCTAGATGAGCTGCTAGCAAAACAAAAGCCAAAAAACCCCAATATTTTATTTAAATTTGCTATTATATCAGATTGTATCAAGAGTTCTGATCTAATTTCAACTAGGAAATAGGGAAACTTCTGGGATTCATGAATTAATATCAGGAAATTGGTTGAAACTAATGAAAAGTAATGAATAATGTATAATGAAACAACTGAGTGGCCATGACATGATAGGAGCAAAGGCAAATTTGTGCACGTCAGAATTCTCTGCTTTACAAGCAAATAATAGAAACATATTAACTGTACTTTCAAAACAGCTAACATTGCTTATATATGATTTTTAAGCAGTCATGAGGTGAGAGTTCAAGTTCTGCTTTTGGTTGCAAAATAGCTAAAAGTCAGAATCTAGGTATAAATAGGGTTTTTAACAGAGTAATACATTAATAGCTAGATATCTCACAGTTCCTTAATACAATGAGCAATATTTAATATTAATGAGAAAAACAACATACAGTAGTTGTGGGATTTTCCTTTGTCACAGCATTTTTAATCTCCTTAGATGCTGTGATCACTCCTACTTGATATGTGTATCTACAAACATAATTGTCAGTAGAAAGGGTTAAGAAATGACATGCCAACGTTTGCAAATGCCAGCGCTCTTTATATTGGTCAAAATTAGAGGAGACTTTGAGAAGCTTCAGAGGGACTTATTGAAGCAAGTTGAGTCGGCAGTTTGATGGTAGTTAAGAATCAGTGTCTTCCTAATGAAAAGAAATATGCTCTGGAGAGAATAATGTAAAGTCAATGAGATTGAAGCATGTGCTTAAACTTAAGTGTGTATTTGACTGCCTTGCTGAATAAGGATGGCATTACATTCTTCAAGTTAATGCATTGCTATACACACTGAATCTTGAAACCTTAATGATTCTTAACTATTAAAACTATTACCTATTAAGAGTTAACACTGTATTTTTTTATATCCTTTTTAGGATACTACTTCATCCAAAAAAAGCCATCCAATTGGTAATTTATTGTGCAACTATAGAATCATTGTTAAATAAGAAACTGCTACAAAAATTAACATTTAAAAATTTTATCAGCTATTAGCTGCACTGGGAGGGTTAGAGGAATCTCCCCAAAACACTGGAACTGATTCCAGAAAAAAAATTAAATCCAGCAATAATGTCCAGTTTTCTAGAGAACACAGTAAGTGCATCTGTTTTTTCTGATATACCATTCCCCCTTCTTTTGGATTAAATGTCCAATATAGCGTTTATTTCTTCCATTATTTTACAATGCTATTAAATATGTATTGTTCCATACTTGAGAACAAGTTGGCAGTATAATACGCTAGCATGAAAGAAATAAAAATATATGTTGCATGCATGAGTCTTGATTATTTGAAACATTGTTATGTGTAATGTGATTTAACCCCTTTTCTGATTGAGATCATGTTTGCTATTCCCTTTGTTTAAAATATGTCTAAGAATTCTATTTCTACTGCAAAAATAAATGATGAATTATTTATACATACCAATTATTTATTATCATTTATGCAAAGCTTGTCATATTATGCATGCATAAGGGGATTAAATCACTGTTAACCCATAATGCCTTTAGGGGCATTATATGATAGGCAAAAGGTTGCTTATATTTACTATTGGAGATAAACATATACATTAAGAACATATATATTGTTTATACAAATTGCCAAGTTGAGTATCAGTTCTGTTAGGAAAATAAATTGTTTATTGAGCAATTGGTTTTATAAATAATGATCAATTAATATATTAATGCAGTATACTTACTCTAGCTTAAAAATATGGGCTTTTTTCAACTAATGATACACAAGTTGAGTTTAATCCATACCTGAGGAATGGAAGTAGTATAAGAACATACTCAAATCTTTTATTTCATTGCATTGTCCTTCCTGAGGCAGTCCCTTCATCAGCTAACAATGCATCATTATGCTTTACCATTAAAATAAGTAGGGACAATCTACAAAATGTCAAAAGAATATGATTTTCTATTATTTCAAATAAACAATCTGAAATACAAGGCAAATTCAGTGAGACAGAGTTTTTATACTAACATAAGCAGGTGGAAAGGTTGGATGCAGTTACTTTAATCAGGTACAAAATGGTAGCACATTTTTGCAGGGTGTGGGCCAAAATTATGTTTAGTAGTATAATAATAAAACAGTCCTTAAGTTCTGACGTCATGCTGTAAAAAGAAGATTTTTTTTTTATAAAGTTTGTGTAGAAAAGTACTTTTTCCAGCTTTAATAAACAAACAAGTGCATGTAATTCATAAAGGGATTAGGGCATCACGTGTGTGCTTGAGGACATTTCATATAATGGCGGAGTGAGAGAGTAATTCAGCAAGAGTCAAATGACGACAATTTAATGCAGTCACTCTCCAGAGTTGCAAGATCTTGTTACAAATATGATTCAGGTCACAGTCTAAACACAGTTAAAGTCTCAACCTAGTTCCTGAAGAATGTGAGTTCACATAACAAAACCTGCCCCTCGAAAGCACACATCCAAGTCTCTGATCAAGGCATTCTTGTTCTCATCCTTTCTTGCCCCTCTTCAGCAAAGCAGCATGTTGGTTTCTTGACCTATCCCAGTTCTACTCCCACAGCAGCTTAATTTGTTTCTGTTCACTTCAGAGCCTACAGGTCCTGAGGATCTGTTTTAGCTGTCATGGTGCTTTAAAGCCTTTCCTAAGCAGCCAGCACAAACTTGCAGGAGCTTATCTTGGAACTGAAGGCTGAGAAATTGAAAATAACAATGAGTCCTGTGGCAACAGAGCGGAGGCCAGCTGGTTAACTGATCTTGACCAACTAAACTGAAAGAAAATGTGTAACTGTTGTTGTATGTAGATTAGGAAAAGGTCAGGTCAGATAAACAACATCTTTTCCTAATTTAGACAGGCTGCAGTGAAGTCAAAGGTTGCCAGTCTTCAGCAGTTTCTAACTGAACATTGCAGGCTTGATTCACCAAGTGTTTGTATATACTGGGAAGAAGTCCTCCAGAAAGTCAGTTCTTAAGGTTTAGGACATGCCCACCTGCTGTGATCAACCCGGCCTGAAGCCTACCAATACCCCTTGAGGTGACTGCCATGCTAAAAGCACTTGAAGGGAACCAGCGACTTCAGCCCTGATTCCAAACCAAGACACTTTATGAAATCTAGCCTTACCAGCAGCCCCTTTTTCACATCACAGATTACTGCTGTTACATCCTAACTTTCAGTAACTGCAAGTGCAGCCTTGTTTTAACCAGCTGCGCTGAAGCAATATGCTGCAAATAAGACTCTCCCCTTGTTTAGATCGATTTGATATCAGAACAATGCCCTGGCTTATACTGGGTTATTCTGATTAAAACCAATACAAGTGAGATCAAAATCAAGTCCACTGACTGTAAAAAGCAAAAGAATGTATTAAAAGAATAAGTAGTTTGAGGGCAAGTAAAACCTCTAGCTTGTTTTTTTAATTAATATTTTCTTTTTGCGACTTAGCCCCAGGCATGCAAATATATATTCTTCTAATCCCACTTGACCTCGACACAAATGTTTATGCCAAGGGTGTTCTTATGTTCCCAAGACTGGGGTTTAAGATAATGGATTCTACCAAAGGGCATTCTTGCATTTTTCTCCTATCCTTTCATTTCCAACCACCTTTCCATCCATGGTTTAATCCTGATTCTCCTCTCTCCCATAGATATCGTCTCATGCATAATATTCCTACAGATGCTACACTAAGGGCCATGCCTACTACAATCAGTACTAATAAATACCTTCTTACCTCCTAGCTACTGGGCTGTACTAAAAGAGGTTCTCAATTTCTCTGTACCTCTGGGTTCTCTGTACATGTTGCTGTTATCTTATTTCTGCACAGATGATCCATAAAGTTAAACAAATTAAATACTTAATATAGAAAGTGTATGAAGGACAGATTTTTACAATTTATTCGCTGACTGAGATAACAGGTTTTGAAAGAAGGAACCTTCTCAATTCTTTGTCTTTCAGTTTATGGCATGACTTTTATAAAAAAATGGATCTGAAATAACATTGCTGTCAAGTGAGCAGATCAGGATTTCATTCTGCATTAGTGTAGTCAGAATTGAATGCACAAGTTCTTTGTGTGCAATTCTAAGTGATTCTTTACTGTCAGAAAATGCAGATCCTCACTGAAATGATAAGATTAGTCAAAATAGCATGCAAAAATGTTGTCTACTGATCACCAAAATAAGCTTTCTTTGAAAATTTGACTCACAGAAATCAGTAACAGAAAATTAAGATGGAATTTATGTACCTGTAAGCACTTTGAAGTATTTCCATTGCTGTAAGATAAAAAAGTGATGTCATCTTTTGGTAATATTACCATTAATTCTTTAACTTTAGTTTTAGATGTAAAAGTTTTTCTGGTGCACCATTTTGTACATTTCAAAGAGGTCAGATAAGATTCCAAGAAAATGTATTTTTCCACATCTGAAAAAAAGTGTTCAAGAGTAAAATGTTTAAAAGTAAAGCCCCTATTTACTTTTTCTGCCAAAGTTTACATTTGAAATCTATATTTTGTTAACATTAGTGATGATATGACATTCACTTAAAATAACCTGATGAAATTAAATTATTTTTAAGAAAAATTCTGATGGCAAAAAGGAAAGATAAAAAGCCAATAAATGTAAAAATTAGGCTTTGTCACATAAATAGAGGAAGAATCTACTATTTTTATCACTTGTCTTTTTTTTTTTTTAATGTGTTTCTATATATAGATATGTATTTTCATCACATTCTTTTAGGATGTTTTGATAAGAAACATTTAACATCAATTTAACTAGAGTCTTTCTATTTATTTGGTTTCAAGAGAAATATCAGCTAATGAACACTACAGACCCAGAGTATGATTGTGGCTTATTCTAATAGATTACCTTCATGATGGCAATATAGTTTGGGAAATGCAGGAGGAGGAATTTAGGAACCTACTCAACTTTGCAGAAAAAGATTAGAGGCAAATTAACCTATAGCAGAGAACCTGAAGAGAAAGAAAGTAATCGACAAGCAAAATTCAAAACACAACTCCTTGAGTCCTTATCCACTTCTGTCTTTTCTTTAGGTCATCTTTACTCAGGATTGCTGGTAATGGAGCCTTCAGTGAAAGCTACTGCATTTCACATTATTTGAACTTGGGGCTATTACTGTTCCTAAACTGCATTTCCAAAATGGGTTGCTAATAGCCACTTATGGTAAATACTACTACATGATTAGTTCCTGGATGTTTCCTCCTGAACAAGGGAAAACATCTAAATATCATCATTGACTTGATCATTGCCCAGGGATCCTGAAGAATAAACACTTTTAAGTCTTGACAACCGATTACAGTGAAGAAATAATTTTAAAACTGTTGCAAAATACAAACAGGTTGTAGTATGTAAAACACAATTCCCTATGTAGTCATATGCACATACACTGATATTCATTCTCTGAATCTTAAAGTAATTTAAAAGGATAATTAGTGCGTAGTGCCTGAATTGGTTCCTCAGAGGGTTGGTGTCCACCCTGTTTGTCACTGTTTCTTGCCTAATCCTATCTAATGAGGGTTTATGTTAACATGGCTAAGCACTTGCAGATATGCGCTACCAAGCTATATAAGTTTAGAGAAGACATGCTGTTCAAATGTCACTGCCTTTGGCTATCGTGCTATAGGATACTGATTATTACTTATTATGTTTCATATTCAAAACCTGCCATTTGTACTTGTTTTTTGGCTCTTGTAGTTCTCGTGCAGGTATCAAATAATGTCTGTGTTTTTCCTAGATTTACATTTTTTTATGTCCTTACTCTTTCTTCTGTTAATAACTCTCCAAGTAAGGGGATATGCATTTGATTTACTGCTTTAAAGTATTTAGAGCAAGTTAAACAGAACTACACCAAAAATCACACTGAAGTTTAAACATTGGTAAATATGCATATATAGAGATATACATATGTTGGGGGTCTGGGTTGGTTTTTGGTTTTGTTTTTTTAATTGGTTTGCTGTCACCTCATCAGAATACTTCGTTATAAGAAGTTAGTTCAGGTTTATCTGGCCTGGGCTAGAGGTTTTCATCTCAAAGAAGAAAATTATTTCTTTTTTTTTTCTCTTTTTTCCTGTTTTAGAAGCTATCAGACCCTGTAGAGCATTAAACATCACAGTCAGACCTTTTCTCTCTGGCTAGTTGTGATTATCCTTTGCAGGTAGTGAGGCATCTTACTAGAGTCTGAAACGAGAGGTCAATCTGCAGATCTGAGATTTGGTTCAAGTCTTTTTTTCATTCCAGAAAGGTGAAGATTCACTCCTGTTATAATTGCCTACATTAGTTATTTCTACACTGTTGCTAAAAAGCAGTCTCAGGAGTACACGCAAGCAGCTGACTAGCATGTACTCTCCCATCCACACTATTGCCTGTCAGGTTGCCTAAGGCCTGCCTGCAGGCAGCCCATGAGCAGCCTGTTTGGGCATATCTGGAAAAGTACTAAGCTACCAGACACATCAGGGATGGAGGGTCCTGACCACTGACTCCCCCTCCAAATGCAACACAGATATATCAGGACGGTCCCTGACACCGGCTCAGCACCAGGCAAGCCTGCTGCCAGGTCTGCTGTGCATTCCTTACCTTCTGAAGGAAGAATCCTCCTGCACACTGAATTGTCCTGCCCAGGAACAAGGGTGTTTCATGCAGGGGCGATTCAGCTTGTGTGCCATCACCGAGGGCAGAGCAAAAGAGGGCAATAGGGCAGCAGCACCTAGGATCTCCACACCCTCGCCTTGCCTGGGGTCGGGTCTGGCTTCCACTTGCTTGGTTCCTTCTGTGTCTCTCCTTGAAACCCTGAGCAGTTCAGTTTGCTGTGGGTGAAACGGATATCATTGTGATTCACCGGAACAGAAGTGCATGGGTTTGTACGTCTGTGCTTAAGTTAAGCCCATAATCCCAAAATAAATTAGCCTGAGTACTTACATTTTCAAAAAGCTAAGTCTTTGGGCGTATCACCCGTTTATACAGTTGTAATATATATAAAATGTAGCTGCACCTCGGAGTGTAATAGGTAGCGTTGTGAAACACTACAATTTCTCTTTCTGCTGCTATAGCTGAGGTAAACCGAGTTGTGCATGCCAACATTTTGCTCAGTTTCATCATGTGTGTCACTTAAAAATTGGTGTGGCATCAGTATTCAACTAAAACTCAGCCAGGGCATGCTGCAAAGCTATCTGAACCTTCCTGTCCCTTTCCACAAATCTGTGTTAAAAGTGAACCGTATAATGAAATATGAAACTCAGAGAATTCACTGGTGAATTTTCGATACTAAAACATATTAGTTAAAATAGCCTCAACTAAAATGGAGGAAATATCAGTATAATTTAACAAATAATGATGATTTCCATTTCTCCACTTCATTATTTTTCCTTGGCTAGTAGAAACCCTTAGCACTACATTAAATGTGATACTGATTTGAGACCTACTTGGACAAAAACTCTAGACAAAACTCCCTATTTTATTTTTTGCTTTTATAATAAGAAGGAACATTCTTAGACAACTAGTCTAAACAGAAACTCATGTTAGAATGATGCTACAGAATAAGTAATAGTTATCTCATACTAAAGCTGACATCACTATAATCATTACAGTAGTAAAGCATTTCATCTTCATAACTATTCACAAGACCGTAACAATGAGCCTGGTGTCAGAAGAACTGCCATGCTGGGTCTGATAGAGTAGCCACCCTGGCAGCATGTTCTCTCTGATAATCAGTTGGGGATGCTCAGGAAAAGAAATTAAGCAAATCTAAGATGACCTTTTATCTAAGGTACCGCTCACTCTCTAGAAACCAGTGGATTGTCTGAGTTAGACCTGTGTATGCACAATGTGTTTACAACTCCGTCAGTATGCTTATCTGGAATAAACGTGCCTTTCTTTTTGAATCTGTTAATACTTTTAGCTTCCTTAGGATCAGTATTGTGGCAAAAAGATTCAGACAAAATAAGAGTACAAAATCACTGCCTGAAAATTTCTAGTTCTGACCCTAAAATATTTAAGAGTGAAATATAGTATTTTATAGTATAGTGTTTTATACTATAGTTTATTGTATTTTATAGTATAGGTTGCTAACATTGTATGTGAAAAGTAGAGTTGTTTGCTTAGCAGATGGGTGTGTAGAGTAGCAGGGTTCAACTTGAATAATTTCTGGCACACTCAGCTTCCATCTCTTCTCCAAGTTAGAAGATTATTTTTAAGAAGTAAGCCCATTCTTCTTTCAGTTACTGTCTGGAAAGAGATGTCTTTGAGCAATGACGTCTAAAATTGTTTCCCAAGTCATGAACCTTGATGTAAGGAAAGAAGTAACTGGCTATAAGTAAGTATGAGAACCTATTGAGTAAATTGGCCAAGAATCCGCCTTTACATCCTTTATGTGTTATCATCTGTGAATTTCATTTCCTCAGAAGATAACCATGGTGTCCCTTATTCCCAGAGTTTTATACCCACTAGAGGGAATATAGCTTCCTTAACTGCCAGAGCTCTTCCCTGCTAGACAAAAGTAAAAGTCCCATCGAGCTTTCTTGGGCTAGCAGCCACATAGGTTATTCTCTGCTATGTCAGTCCTGCAGTGATTAGTAATTACTGAAAGCTGAATCTGGTCCATTGTTAATTTATTTAAATCACTTAATTTCATTATATCATAGGCGAATTACAGGGACAGTTACTGTTTTGGCCGTGCAAAACGATCTCTGGCCAAGATGTACAATGTTTCTCTAATTTGTCTCCAAGGGAAGTTAATTAGTTGTGAAGTGGGCAATATGGCAAACGCTCGAATTTGTATTAATCATTAGCTCAGTAAAAAGTTCAAATCCTGTTCGATACATCCTGACCAGGAAGGACCAGAAGGCTGTTGCAGAACAAAGGTAGAGGCTCTACTGCAGCTATTCCTTCTATCTTTGTGGCATTCCCAGTTTTGAGTTCTACTACATGAGGTCATTTATCAGTAAAATGTGCACCAGGTTTGATTCATTGGTCCAGTTAGGCCTCCAAGTACCCCAAATATAAAAACAGTTGATTTCTGTTGTCCCACAATGTCCCCAGCAAATTAGCTTGTTCCCTTGTCTCACTACACAAAGAAGTCCTGTGAGGACTTCAGAGGAAGAGGAGCAGAAGAAAGAGAAAGAGGAAAATGGGGATACCATAATCACAAGAGGTAACCTTGGATTGTTATAGATTATTTAAAAGCTATGATTTTTGTGTGAAAATCTGTCTTTACAGTGAACATTTCACATAGTAATTGACAAATTCAGCATCAATTTCACAGAGTTCTAGTCATCAGTCATTTGAAATTTACAACTACAGTATTCTACTGTTAATGAGTTTCAAGTGCATAATAAGTTAATTTGATTGACAGCCCTTGACCAATAATAAAGTCAATTTTTACAGTTGAAATGAATGTTTCTACTATTGATATACATTTATTAATTTCAACTGTAGAAAAATAACTGTGTTTTAGCACCATAGTAGTCATAAAACAAATATGCTATCACTTTTAGGCATATGCTCTTATAATAAGCTTTTAAACGGTTCTCTTTAGTGAGTGTACATGTGAATTTAGACCTGTCAAGACAAACAGGTTTATACATCCAACTAAGAAGTCAGGCACCTATCTACCAGGTCTGCATGTGCTGCTTATATGGATTATGTTCACAAATGAGTTTTGTGACTTATCTAAGAGTACAGGTGAAGATTCAGGGTTGGATTGAGGCCTCTTTAAAACCTCATCCTAAGTGTGATACATTTAATAAACCTAAATTTCCTGAGAAAGGTGCAGTATGGCAACTATATCATGCATTCCAGTTATTTCCATGGTAGGATTGTCAAAAGCATACAGTAAGAACTGAACACCAGACTGCTGTAGCAAGGGATTTTATCCTATGTCTGGCATTGTAAGCAAATTATATTGCTACTCCAGTAGTTCTCTTGACTGCAGGATGCAGAATAGTTAGCCAGAGCAAACCAACAGAGGAAAAAAATCCAACAGTGTTATCAACTTTAACGTGATGAAACCATTTCTCAAAAACTGGGTCTTGAACTCTTCTTTGCTAATCTTCCCCAAAACCAGTAAACTCATTTTCAAGATATGTTACACACATAACAAATAAAAGAAAGTTGATTGGCTAAATTAACTAAGATGCCTGACCTAGAAGGCTGATGACACCCTAAATACCTACACGTACACAGTAATTTATTTATGACACCAGTCTTGCTGCTATTGTTTTTTTTGGAGGTAATTGGAAGGTTTGTAATAAAACATTTTTTGATGGGACACTCAGGAAGCATTCAAGTATGCCAACACTTTTTTCAGTTTTCCTTTAAAGAATATACAAACAGACTGTTTTACTTCAACTCCACTGGAGCTGAATTGAAATATAATTTAACAGCAGTATTTTATTTTAAATCTGTCTATTTGATGACTATATACTTGATCTGGTATACAGATGTCAGACAGGAAGAATCACAGAACTTTGACCTCTTATAAAGGACATGAAACACATAAATGATACAAAATTAAATTTCAGTGTAACTCAAATAAATTTCACCCAGCAAAAATGCTCTGGATACTTAGGAGTTATTATTTAGGTGCTTTTTGCCAAATATTCTTCCAGGTTCAAAGTTTTCATAGTCAGAAAGTCTCTTCAGCGATGTGCCATTTGTGATGTGCCATTCTTTCCTTATTGAATGATTTTATGTGGTCCATCACATAGTTATCACAGATTAGAAATCATGTGAGAGGGAAGGAACTAAGAGGGCACAAGGTACTGCACAGCAGGAGTACACATTTTGTACTTTATTTTGTTGTAAAGACAAAGCATTATTCCTTAAAATACAGTGAAGCTGTGTCCTGAATCATTGTTGCTGAAGATCGGGATATTTTCTTCACAGTACTTTTAACTGAAATCCGTACTAATGCAAACAAGTGTTCCAGCATTTTATATTTGTGACCCTAGATTCTATGTTCAGGGTGATGTTTTCCAAAGTAGAAAGAAGAGACTCCTGTGTCTCACAGGAATGCAGCTTGGTCCTCCAATTAAGCGTGCTCAGAATCATCATTACCAAGCCGATGGGTGCTGTCACCATAAAAATCATACAGAAATTCAGGATAGAAATATATTTGTCTGTGCATGTATGGTTCTTAAATAAAAACAAACTAATGTATTTATAATTTTCAGGTGTATTGACTGAAAGTCATTATACTGACTTTTCAAGTGCGAAAAGCTGTTTAAACACAGTGTGCATTTAAAAATGTAGGTTAGGTATTAAATTACACGCACACACAAGGAAGTCTCAAAATTTTAGGTTTTATTGAGAATTTATAGGTTTCTACTGCAAATGTATTGTGACAATCTGCACTGCAAGCCCTCACTGTCACAGCTAACATAAGTGTAATCTTTCTGCACCTCATCAACATTGTCTTTAAGTCATTCTCCAGAGGAAAAATTGGTTGGACAAGAGGTCAAATGACTTTCAGTTCCCATTCAATGACAGTGCACTTAGCTAACTGTGACCAATTAAAAGATATTTTCTGTGAGAAAAACATTTGCTCTACAGGAACCCCCTTCCAACTGCTGAATCATTATTTACTTATTTCATGTACAGCCTTGAAAAGCCATCAGATAGCAGAATTCTGTTAATTTTGAACAGAAATGCCAAATATTTCATGGAATAAAGATAAAAATGTCAAATATTTCATGAAATAAATATAAAAAACAAGTTTGGTTGACATTTATTACTATGATATCCCCACCTTCTAACTGTATAAAATAAATCTAGAAATCTCAGAAGAAGTCACAATCTAAACCACTTAATCTCAGCTGACTGTGTTGAAATTGCTGTGGGATGAATTCACAGGCTTTGAAATATGTCTTACAGTGAGATACTTGAAGATCAGAATCTGTTTAAACAGAACAGACTTAAGAACAGGATTAATCCTTGTCTGCAAGCATCTGTACAAGGAGAAGTTATCTGATATTAGAAGATTCTTTGGTTAAACAGAGAAAACCTTCATGAGAACCCAACCTAAAGAAAAAAAAAAAAAAAGAGGAAAGAGGCAAAGTTATAAACATGTGGGTAATTGCAACAGGAACAACTTGCAGGGAGGTCAAGGCGTTTCTCTACTTCGTAAAGACGAGGGGCTATATCCCCCAAAAGGTCATAAGTCTCATGGCAGAACCTGGGCAGGTGCAGCACAGATCCAAACCTCAAGCTCAGAAATTCATATCCACCTTCCACCCTTCCGTGGAGTTACCTGGTTGTCTCTTTGTCTGACTGGAAAGTTCCCTGGGCACAGTGCCCAGAAATTGCTTCATCTAAGAAGACGTGCATGCGGTCATGGCCTGACAAGGACCCAGAGAGCAGGAGCTGCTCTGTGCCGTCAGGCAAGCACGCAGAGACTTTGCTGAGCCCCACGCAAAGTGTGATGGTACATGCCCTCTTTTAAAAGAAGGGTAACGGCTGTATCATCACCTCCCTTTTTATGAATTCCCTAGAGGCTACAGCGTTTGACACTCAGTCAATATCCTCCATCTGAAAAGATCAAGAGCCACGGCTCCCCTCTCCCAGGAGACTGCATTAACCACAAGCCACACAGCTGGGAAAGGAGGGGGCTGCTGCTGTTGAAGCCCTACGTCTGCAAAGGAAAGAATGCAATATATCCGTGGAAGATGTAAGAGGGAGTACAAGAGGGAACATGACTCTGTGGTCTAGTGCCTACGGCACTCATCTGGGAGTGGGCAGACCTAGATTCCACTCCTCACTTCAAGAACAGCTTCTGTATTTTTATATTAAAGAGTTATTGGTTTTGGATACCCTGAGGCTGGGCTGACGAGGTTCTTGAACCCAGATCTCCCACGTTCTGGGTGAGTACCAATAAGCAAAACAACAAGCTATTATACAAATGATAGCTGCCATCTCAGGCAGCCTTTTAAAAGAAAGCAGTGGGTGACTCTGAAGGAGCAGACGTTGGCACTGACCAGCGGGAGGGAGTCTGGGTCCGGAGCCTGCGTCTGCCTCCTTGGGACCCAGGGCCAGGCAGTGTGGCTCAGCTCTCATCCACGGAGCTGTACACATCACCTTCCTCCCTCAGGCAGCGTGGCCATATCCCAGATGCTTACTAGGAACACTCCTCGGCATACATTGCCCCCAGAATTGTGCCTTGGGGACTATCTGGAGGAGTACTGGTTGGTCTCATCAAACTCATGCCAGGGCATGCTCAAAGTTAAACATTGCAGATGATGGCATGTCAGGGCTCAACCCCATGCCTCGGTCTGATTTAGTTTACCAGAGGAATTTTACTGGGAAAATGGTGGCTAGGGGTAGCACTGCAGCTGGGAAACCTAATATGAATTCCCTGTCTGTCACAATTCAGGTGTGAGATACATGCCTTTATGACTACTTTTACCAGATACACTGGCAAGCCAGTGGTTAACAGGTACCGAGTTACTTTATTTTCAATAAAAATTTCTTTCATGCAAAAATGCTCTTTTTTTGGTCATTCTCATTCAAAATCTTAAAAATAGCTATTTTTATAAAAGTAATAAAAACTCTCCAAGTGTATGTACAGTAACCCACAATTCCTAGGTGGCAAAATTCATTCAGGTTTCCATCTTGCACAAACAGCCTTTGCAAGTCTCTCCTGATAATGGAGTCCTTGTGAGCTCTTACTGATTCTTTTTCTTACAATACACAGTTGCTTTCTAAGGATTCTGTTGTCATTCAGAAAAGAAAAGACGGAATCAAATGTTCAAGTTTACTTTAAAAATGTGTGCAAATATTAGGATAAATAAAGAAGCAATATTAAAGTAAAAGTTAAAATTATTCACAGCAGTAAAAGAGGACAATTTTCCTGTTAGTTCAGAACACGCATTGGGAGTTTCACGTCTGCAGCCCACTGAGGGAAACTTAGACAGCAATTACTTTCTTTCCATCTGTGAAGAGGAGGAATATGAGGCAGCAGTTAACCGGTAAAGTACCTGTGAAAATCAAGGCTGGAAGAGCTGACATGAAATTAATAATTCTCAATAATGTCTGAGAAAGCTAGCACATACAGTATACAGTACTTATGAACAAATTTCCTGTGGAAATGAAATCTTGTAATTCAGTCTTAGAATGGCCTGAAATGTCTGAGTTTCAGACTGTTTCTTTGGTGTTTTAGAATTTGCTGTCAAATTAATTAACTAACTACCATGCAAAATATGGACTAGGTATTTGACTGGTGTCTCCAAGAGGCTGCTGAATAGATGTACTGGAATAAGCAAACAGAAATAAGTAGACACACTAGTCAAAGAATGTTAGACATGAAAGAAAGTACCTAAAGAGCTTTCCAAGGAAAAAGAAAAACAATCCACTTATTATTTTTATACATTGTGACACAATGTATAGTTACATGTTTACATACTGTTTTTTCCTCATGGAGAATGGAAGACTCCATTCTCATTCAGACTGATTATAAAAGATTTTCTCCCATTTTCCCTGTTCCTTCACATAATTTTAATGTAATTTACTTCTCAGAACACGTATTCTGTTTTAACTGTTTAATTTCTATAGACCATTCTGAGAAAAAAACATTACCCTGCAGAATTCTAGGAATTTAAAGAAACTATTCTTGAAACATTCCTTTAAAAAAAAGGCAATAGAAATGATAAATGTTAAAATTAGATCAACCTTTTTTTGGTCTGTACTCGTATTATTGCACACTTTTATTTCACACTTTTTCAGCTATTTACATAAGATTTTCAGTTATAGCATTGCCCTAAGGTTGTAAACCACCATTGTTTTAAAGTTAAAGTTGTTTTATCTGTTCCTAAATTCGAGGTATTTAAAAACAAGCTCTCCTCCATTTCTCCTGAGGTTGTCTTTGTATTTGAAGATCTTATTCACTGTTCTCTGCTCATTATAATAAATAGAATTCATAAAATAAAATCTATAATGGGTTATAGCAAGTGTTTCTCCTCAAGCCATTCACAGCCTTATTCCAGACAATAACAGACTCTTAGGGGTAAAAAAAGTGTAAGAAATATGACATAAGAAACAATATTTTTCTCTAATGCTCTTCTGGTTTTTTGGGGTTTTTTTCATTGAATTTGTCCTTTTTGAACCTATTAATACTTTCTGACATTCCCAGGTTCCCACAACAATGAGCTGCTTGAGAGGGGAATAGCTGGCATGATCCTCGTCAGCAAGTATTTATTATTAGCCTCAGAACTCAAAAGAATGGAGTAGAAAGATCCTGTGGGCTGAGCCAGCACGTGGAAATCAAGGAATGAGGAAGGATTAGCTGGAAACAGGTTATAACTTTTCCAGTAGCACTTTCACTAAGTGAAAGGACTCAGATGCGTAGATGGGACCCAGGTTGCTTCCCCAGCTGGAATCTAGACAGCCTTCCTGACAGCCAGCAATTTTTTTTCCCTGCCCAATAAGGAACACTTTCTAGGTAGACCCATCATATTTGCTCTCCTCTAGCATTTGAGGGGACCGTTCAATCCCAGTTTGAACTAGTTCATCAGCACTATTATTTGTCTCTGCTTCCTTCTGATTGATCTCTTCTCTAGTATCATAAATATTTTAAAGTACCATTGTTCCCCTGCATATCAACCCAACAGTAAATACTCTTTGCTTCATGCATGTCTTGCTCCCTCCTTGCCAGCAGTCAGGCATCATGTTTCAAGGCAATCCTCTCTCCCTACTAAGACAGACTTGTAAGCAGTATGGCTCATGGACATCCTACCTACTCTTGAAGTTAATGACACATAATGACACAAAACATTTAGTAACATGAAAGGAAGTGCTGATCTCACTGACAAGTAGGACCAACCCAGGCTAGCAGCTTAGAATCCAGAACTCATATATTGCATAGAGAAGAGTGTTCCTACCTTTTCATCTCTGACTGCTTTACACATGCTCATGAGTCTTCTACAGTAAGATGGGAAATTAGATGGAGGAAGTAGATAAGTCCCATGAGTAAAACTAGACATCGTTATGCCAAAGATTTATCTGGCAAAATTTTCTCCATCATTGCTAGGCAAAATTTCACCATTTTGGGCCACATCCAAACTGGTGAACTAACAGAATATGGGGCTGCCAGCAAAGGTGAAAAAGCAGGAAGGCAAGAACAATCACGATATGAAGCAGTTTCTAAAGCCTGACAGACAGAATATGTTATGATTCTTCAGTTTGGAAAGATATATCTACATTTCTAAAAGAAGACTGAAAAACAGGTAAGAAGAACTAGCTCTCAATGTAGAATCCACAGAGTATTTAATAAAATCATCTCACAGCTATTAACAAATATAAGAACTGATTTTGCAGATTCATCAGAGTTGAACTGTGAAACACCTCATCTCAAAACACCTTGAAAGGAAAGGAATTCAAAGACACAAATCCACGCATGATAGATTCTCTGTGGCAATCAGTCTTGAGAGTCTGGATGAAACCTCTGATTCAGAAAGTCTCTGCCTGTCTGATTATGGGGTCAGAGAGAACATATCAAAAGAAGGATCTCTCTAGAAATGTCCAACTCTTTTCTCCTGACTCACAATTTGCAGAAAGGATGCTGCACTATCTGGATCTCTGTTACTGCCATTCTCATTTTCTTACACTCTTAAAATCCTCTTCACCTACTGCCAGTTACCTTGTGTCTGGGGATAAGTGGAAACCACTCCCACCTGTGTGAAGGCAGCCTGTGTTCTGAGATCCAGCAATATCTTCTAGTCTCATTTGAGTATTTAAATCTAAGACATAGCAGGAGACAATTTACTGGGAATTTCCCACCTGGATTCAAAGCCCAATGTCTTGTTATACACCAGGAGGTCATTAATACAGATTGTAGCTCCAATAACAACTATCTAGCAAACTTTGGAGCTGTGACAACTTGAAGACAAGTCCAATCTTTTCAGTCAAGAGTTGAACTATGTGGTCCACAGTAGGCATATAAAGAAATAAGAGTTACAGAGCAGTAATGAAACAGTCATAAAGGAAAGTCTTTAGCTCTAATTCTCCTGCTAAAAAAGAGGTTGCACACACACTTAGACTTTTCCTGTGATCACCTGAGCCATCTGATCTAAATTGTCCCTGCCTTGGAGCAGGAGGTTGGACCAGATGACCTCCAGAGGTCCCTTCCAACTTAATTTCTCAGTTTTGTGATTCTGTTCTCAAAATCAAGAAGTCTGTTCGCCAAGCATCGCACAACCTGCTGCCTTCACTAGCACTAGATTCCCCAAAGCATTTTTTTCCACAAATCACTCACTTTAGTCCTTTGTGTTTCTCAACCTGCCCCATTCCTAGAGCTGCACAGATGTTCTAAAACAAATCTCCACAACTACCATGTTCTTCAGCTGTAAGGAGGAAATTATTTCAACAAGCAACAGACAGCTGAGAAGAGTCCGTGGCCAAAGGGAGAAATAACATCCAGGAGCAACGACTTTCAAATAGAGCAAGAATTGCCCATAGAAATTTTTCAGAGAAGAGGTTAGAGAAGCCAGCGCTTTCAGACATCTCAATCTCTCTGTGTTACTTGGAGAATTATCCCATTTGTGGATAATCTGAAGGAAGCTGCTTAGAAACTGAGGGTCATGTATGATCACCGTATCATCCCACAGAAAGAACACTAACCTCCCTTGGTTTCCTGAAATATTTTATAGGCAGTGACAGCTGGACAGTTGCTCTACCTGCATATGAGGGCAGGAAAGCAGCAGAAGAAAAGAGAAAACAGAAAGGAGAAACTGGAAGTAGTAAAAATGTACTTTCCCCTCAAGAGGCAGAAATCTCTATCTTACAGAAATCCAGTAAAGGCTTATATTTGCTACAAACTTATTGAAGAAGAGTAATAAAATGTAGTTGTGCTACTGCAAGAATGTAGTAATCCTAGTGTCTGCATGAAGCTATTGCCTCTCAACACTCATTTGTTCAACAAGCAGAGGTTTTGACAAGGAGTGTCACACATCGTCTTGTGCTGGCAGATACTTTGATTTTATGAACTATCTACCCAAAAACCATCTTATAAATAACCTACTTGCTTGCCTCGTATCTGAGAGTCAGGGAGACCACAACCCAAATAGTATGAGAGGGCTTTACCTGCCATACTTAAGTTCTCGGGAGAGGGAAGTGATTAGCTCAGTCCTGTAACCGCCATTTGAGTGCACCCTCTAATCCCTACCAAGCCCGATAGTTCGTGTTGCTACATAAAAGGACATTCCATAGTGACCCAAAGACCTGCAATGATAAAGAGTTTGTCTGGCTTCCGTGTCAAGCCATTGATTTTTGCGATGCCTTTCACCACTAGATTAAAGAACTCATTTGTACCCGCTCCTTGTTTCTCTTCATGAATGATACATTGTAATCAAGTCACCTCTCAACCTTCTCTTTCATTAGCAGTGAAATTATTTTTGCAACTCTCTTCTGAGCCTTCTCCAATTTCAGCACTCTTCTAAAAATGGTCACTTTGGTACTGTTTGTAGGATTTTAACAGGGAGTTTAAGCAGTGTCAGAAGAAAACATTTTCCTATGCTACTTGCTCATTCCCTGTTCACAGAGCCTACAACAGCATTAACCCTTTCTGTCCCAGCAATACCTCAGAGTCTACACTTAGGGACCTCTGTACTGTAAGTCCCAGCTGTAGTTCAGGATCATTGCTTTCCAGGACATAGTCCCACTTTTTCTATGGAAGATCAATAGGAGCACTGTTGTTAATTGAACTATGTTGGAATCCCTTCTGTTGAAAGTGACTGTACCGTTTTTTTTTCCTCCCCAGTTATTGTATTACTTGTGTTTGTTAAATGGGAAAAAAAAATAAAAAATAAAAAAATTGCATTTATCTTATAAAAAGTGCTGAAAAAATGCTAATTCAGCCCTAGAGATCCAAAGATTTTTAGCTGCCCTCACTTTAACACAGGCAAAGAGCTGCCATTTCAGGGGTACATTTCAGGTGCCACAAGGGTATGGGATCTCCAGAGAACCAAAGAAACGTTCTTTCTCCTCCTTGGTTGGCTGTCCAGATCAAGCAAAGACACACTTAAAAAAAAAACCCTAGTGAATGCCTCACCTGTTCCTGTTCCATGTAGACAACCTAAAGCAGTCCTCCACACTCCAGTCCTCATCACAGCCAGCTGTACTGGCAGCAGCAGGAGGCAGAACAGCTGTGAAATGAGAAGGTCGACACATGTTGTGTGTAGTGTTGTTCTGTGGCCTTTGAGCTGTGAGCGAGGGAGAGGACTTGCTCTGAAATGTGCGTTAAAAAAGGATATCTGCCTATGGAAAATCTGTTGTACTATGGACTTGTTTTGCTTCCAAGGAATTATATATATTCTTAAATGTGAGTATAAAATTAAGAGTTGTATTTAGGCATAAAGAAGGAGCTAAATAATCAACTGCTACGTATGTTACACTCTGCTTGCTAAATAAATTTAGTGGACTTATTATTGGTTTTGAAGAATTCTGGGCTATTTCTATCAATTGGTTATTCTTACCTCACATAACTTAATTACCTGTAAGTGCACTGTGATGCCTGTTAGAAGCATCGCATGTGCAAGCCATGGGCAGCACAAAATGGCAATACAACACAAAGCATGCTGTCCAGCTATTCTTTAACTGGAGTGGGGAGCTGAAAGACCACAAACAGAAGAGACCCTCTGTGGCACTGATAAGGGTATTGACTATATTTTGCAGACTGTAATTAAAGTAAGCTTTCCGTTTACTTTGATCTAACCTGATCATACCACACTTGGGTCAGGAAAGTGCATGTGAATAGAAGTTGGTACAGTTCTGGACCGTTTTATTCAATGCATAAGCAAAAGAAACAGTTACAAAGAAGCTGTTTTAATTTTATTAACAGTAAACATAAACACACCAAGTAGAACAATATTACAAAAGTTTGCTTCAATTAGATGCCACACTGCTGTTTATTGCTTGTTTCAATGTAACAGAAAAAAAAGTAGAAATACAGAGTGGATGGGATGGAATTTTTTTACTTTGTCTTTTTTTTCCCCTTGCTTAATCCAGTTACTGTATGTAACAGCATGCAATGGATCAGGATGTGATTATCAAGACTCATAGTGTGTGCACATCAGGAAATACTTGTTAGCTTTCTAAAAGCAACTGTGTATTTCTATTTTTATGAAGTTTGTAGTTAAGTAGTATTAGGCATAGCAGATTGACAATTTTATACAGTTTCCAAATTCCAAATTCCAAAATCCTCTCTTTTTCTAGATTTTTTCCCCCCAGTAACAAGAGTAGCATTCATATGCCTAATGTTTTATATTTACATAATTTAACAAACTCTCACAAATACATCTTTGTGCTACCATCTTTATTTTAGAGATATAGAATCGGAGGAACAATGATAAAGGAAGTATTTTTAACCTTGAATGTCTGTAATTATATGTTTCAATCACCCTTTACTACTTAAATATGTGATCTGCCTTATTTCAAAGGTTCTGACTTGTCCATATTGACAGTGAAGTCAGTGGGACCTGAGAATACCCAGAACTTCAGAAATCACATCATTCATATAGGTAAGTAATAGACTTGGATGTCTAACTTTCAGCACATGGTTTTACATTTTTTTGCCAAATGTCTTGCCTCAGGGAGAGAGAAATCAGTGGATCAGGGCCCATAAATTACTCTCTTCATGTCCCTTGCTTTGAGTATCAACTGCATAAATACTTGACTGTTTATCTTGACATTCATATCCAAGTGCCCTGGCATTTATTTTTTTTTACTCTATTCATTTGAATTGTTGGCGTGGGTTTTGGGTGGCAATGGACAGTATTTTACTATAGCTGAAGAACTTATCTTTCTAATTTAAGGGCAAAGAAGCCTTGAAATAAGATACTGGCATGAAATCCGTGCTTACAGAACTACTCTTGTCATGTTGTCCAACAAATGACTAGATGTAGAGTAAAAGCAGTAGGTCTGATATTGCTTTCATTAATTAGAAATAATAACATCAAATCAGAAATTACTGGAATCAGTCTAAACTATTATTCAACCCTCAGTCAAACTAAATTCAACAAAGTCACATTAATTTTATAATTATGTTAATGTGTATGTGGCTTCAACCCAGCTGGAAAAAAAGAATACCGGTAAACTGCAAGTAAAGTTTTTGTTGGGTATTTCAAACTCTGCAACTCCAGGCAGTAATGGAAACCTTGCCCTCAGGGAAGTGGTTGGTGCCTGGGGCCTGGGGCTGAGGCTGGGGCTGGGGCTCCCCCTCCTGCTGCCCTGCTCCTGTCTGGGGCAGTGGGATGAGCCCTGCCCCTATGGACCTGGGGGAGCCCCCAGCACTCCTGGTCTCCAGCCCACAGGGAGCCCCCAGCTCCCAGGGCATCCTGACAGGTTTTTCTAAAGCAACACTAAGTATTTTGGGTGTGCCATCTGCTGTACTAAGGGGTGGATCACTAAAATTGTTCACACATTACTTCTTAAATAAGAACAACAGGTAAGCAGGGCTATGAACTATTGCTTCTGCTTGGAAAGATTAGTATTTCCACAGGCTGAGAACAGAAAAGGAAAATGGTCAACCTTTTGTACTCTGCCAGCCTAAGGAGACCTCTAAGCAGACTGCTAGACTGTCCATGTGGAATAATGGAGAGTGGCTCTCTAAGGAGGTTCACAGATCATTATTATGGAAGGTATATCTCTATTATGTCTGAATAATCTTTTCATAAATGTATCATGTAGCTCAATATTTTGTACTTACAAGTGCAAAAGCACTATATTTTTCAAAAATTAAGTTGGCTTATTGACTTATGCAGACTGGATATTTATTTCAATCTTGGATCACTAATTCTCTGAACAACAGCATTTTGTGGCACCCTGTATATAATAACAAAAATTCTCTTGGGGTTTTTTTTGAGTGTTTTTGATCTCAGTTCCACTCTGGCTTTGGATAAAATCAAGGAATCCACAGTTTTTTAAGAAAAATACTTTCAAATAAATCTTTGACTATTATGCTCGTATCCAAACTCTATAATAAGGTTACTCATAAACAAGAGAAAAGGTGCAGAATGATGGCTAAAATGTGTGTATGTATATATATACACACGCACACTATATTTTAGCCATCATGGAAGTATATACACACACATATATGCGTGTGTGTGTGCATACATAATATAGAGATATATAGACATATTATATATACTTTTTTTATATATTTATAATTTGCATTGCTTTTCTTCACTGGTAACTGCTGAGCAGCTGAACCTGAATAACTGCTAAACATTCTGCGACATGTAACAGAACACAACTCTTTCACACCAATGCTGTTCTTTTTCCTTTTTTTTTTCTTTCCTTTTTTTTAATTCTACAAAGAATGCTGCCTTCAGTCAAAACCTTTAATCCTCATGTCCTATAGCGTTTATGGCAAGAAGTGAGGTCTATTTAGAGAGGCATTTCAATTCCCCCTCAGGCCAAAAGAAAAACATGTTATTTCTAATGCCAGCACTGTGGCCTCATATGCTAGGAAACTAGTGACATTTTGACACAGTCAGGGACAGTTCTGAATTACGTGGTGCTGCTGTTCATATCATAAACTGGAACTTAAGCACTTAGAGAGCCTTCTCTCTATATCTATAACCTTGTTTCTTTGCCAGACAAGTTACTGTCTGCAGGGAATGCAGCAACACTGATGTAGTGTTTGAGCTAGCCTGCACAGTGTGTTTTGTTGGTTACCCCACTTACTGTATGCCAGCAGTGACCAACTTACATCATCTGAGCAATTCAAATGCAGCTCCCATGCTGAGGGTACATCACGTACTGGCTCAAGGACTCAACCACCAACTGTAAGGCGTTCAAGCCAGAAGTGGTCAGCAAGTACTAGACTGTCTTGGTTGCCTTGCAACCCAGTTAAATTCCTGGACCGGCCCCAAGCTCAAAGGGAAAGACTGTGTGGTGGAACACTTTCATGTTCTGGCAGTGAGATTCTCATTTCTTCATCTCTTCTAGATATGTCATGCAATTTTGTCTTACAGCCAGTAAGACTTTGATGTGCAAGCTCAGAGGATAAAAAAGTTGTTGAAGAAATTGCAGGTTTTAATTTTTCTGTTAATAACATATAAAAGCATCTTAGCACGAATACAGCAATGTACGCATGAATTGCATTTCCCTTTTCCATTAACAATATGTAGTGCTACCAATACGCTGCTTCCTCTTTGCACATGCCTCAGTTGGAGAGTGTTCTTTTAATTTCTGTTTTACATTCTGACCTTGAGGTGATCTGGTGAATGAAAGAATACTTTCCTTTCTTCTTCCCACTCTTACTATTTGAAAATCTATGTAAGACTCTGAATCCCTAAACCTGTTAAGGCAGTTCCTTTAGGAAACATAAATACCTCTTAGTAAATTTCAAGTATATTGAATTTATACAAATATTCTATCTAGATACCACCTGGTTCCTCTGAGGGAGTTGATTAGGCTTTCATTTTCTAGGGAGACACTGACCTCTGCATCATCTTGATTGTGCTCTAAAGGAAGAATGGACTACATAGTCTGTTGGACTGCAGCATTTTAAAATTTCTTAATCTTGATTTTAATCTCTTTGTTTTATTAAAAAAAATATGAAATTACAGCAAATGTAATAAACTTTATCCTAAGCACACAACAGGTCCTGCAGACCTGGGAGTTCATTGGACACTTTAATTTTAACTATGTTCTTCAAACCTCACTTTCTGGGGATGTCAGCTTCAGCATGTGCAGTACTTTATAGGACAAGAAAATGAAACCCATTTTTTACTTAAACAAAAGTTTTAAAACTCTAGAGATATGTAAAGATATAGAGTGACAAAAGCAGAGAATTTCACTGAGGTAGTTTCAAATGACTGAATGAACTCTTAACAAAGTGCATCTGGATTCTGAAGGAGGTACATGAAATGGCTGGTAGATGTCATAATTTTAAAATCTGTGGATACAACATCCAATTACAAGTCTTTTAATTACTTGTTTGTGCTACAGAAACAGTGGGCTTGTACTTCCTTAAAACCATAATTATCTTGTCTTTATTCCTGACAGTACATTGTGTAATATGAACTCACACTGTGGGAATAGGAACATGCAACTTTCTGGCTTATGACTTACACAGTAAACTAAGTATGTTTTCCTCATTAAAATAACAAGAATTTTAATCATATGTATTATTATCTAGGCTACATAAACTAGAAAAGAAATCATGCTAAAGTGGATTTATATTACAAAGAAGACAATGTAGATGACCCTTTGGTTCAAAAAGAGAGTTTGTTAAACAGAGTTCATTACATTATGCATGTTTACTTAACCATAAGAGAGTCAGAGATTTATTTTTCTCCTTCTATGGTATAATTTAAAGGTTTATCGTATGGTGGTACAAAACAAATGATAAGGGATTTCTTGATTTCAAAACAGAAGAAATAATAAAGTGACCATTCTCATAAATTTACAACTAAAATAAATGATTTCTCACACAACTATTTTATTGTCAAGATAAACATCTCATTGTCATTGTTACTTACTCATCAAAATCAGACCTTTTATCACTGTACACTTTCATTGATAGACATGGTATTTCCAGACATTTTTGTAGGG
>NW_009604136.1:30648-40334 GCF_000690535.1 Cariama cristata
GAAAATCATAAACAGTTACCATAAAGTATTATATTCTGAAAAGGAATGAAGCACATATTTGAAGTTAGTATGAAAAGTCTAGCTTTAATAAAGGTAACCGTAATATTTACAAATCTGTCCTACAGGGAAAGGGGGAAATAAATAGGGTTTTGTTTCTTTTGTCTTCTTATTTACTGCAAAAATATATTTCAGGATAATGGTGACATTCTTGATAACATTTGAATGTGTTTCTATCTTAAATTCTGATCTTTTTCTTACTTTTGTAGCCAGTCACGGAATTGCAGCGTAGTTCTCTTAAAGAACGTAAAATTCAGAACTATTACCATTTCAAAAGACTCAAAACAAACTCCATCCTCTCTCTTCCTTAAATTCTTTTTTTTAAAAAAAATCATTTAAATAAAAGTCAGAAGAAACAACGTTTTAAAATGCAAAGAGAGGAACTCTTTGCTCGTATTGTTTTTCTATCATGTTTCACTTTTGAACAAAGGCCCTCGAGAAGAGGGAAGGGAGTGCAAGGTTATGGATGTCTGTGGCTTGTGAACTAATGAAGAGGCTGGAGGGACTAGGAGAAGCCTTGGTGTCAAGACAGAAGGGAAAACTCATAGAGAAGGACTGAGAAATATACAATGAAGCTTTGTTGCTTTCAAGCCAATGAAGTAAGGTAACAGCTTTCAACAGTTATGTATCTTGCATAAAACAATAGCTCAGAACATCCGGCCTTCTTGTAGGTCTAAACCTCAGTCTTACTGGCAGAGAAGGCTGTCTCAGCCACTAAATCTTTTCTGTTGGAAGAGATTGCAAAACAGTTGCACAACTGTAAAACAGGGAACCAGCAAAGGTGCTGCTTCTGACTGGAAATAAGTTACCAAATAATAAAATATTCTTTGGTATATCTTGGATTTTGCAGTGAGACTGCCACAGCTTATGTTTAATCAAAGTTTTCAAACTTAGCAAACAAGGTTGGTACTTGAGAGAGGAGGCAGCTCAAGGAGATGAGTGCATGCAACCAACTGAACGATAAGGACTAGAATGAAAGAAGCTCAGTACAAGATCTACCAAACTTCAGCGAGGACCCTGCAATGAATACGAAAAGAGAATTTGTAACCCTGAACCATGCAGTGACAGGCAGATTATCAGATGGAGACCATCAGTAGAGTAATTGTTCAGGTAATTGTGGTAGCATTCAGCCAAGTCCCATGAATGTTCTGTTAAATGAAGGTCTGCCGTGGTAGATGGGCTGCAGCCTGGTCTTGTGAAAGGCTATGTTCTGTGTTCTCTTGGGCAGATGAATTAATTACAGTGGCTCTGATGCTTCTGATTCTTTGTCTCCAGTTCCGTATTCCAGCCATCAGTTATCCCATGCTCTCATAAAATCTTTGCAAATCCAGCAGGAAAGTAGCTATGAAATAGTGAGCAGATTTTAGGTCCTCAGCAAAGGACATCCCACCTAATGGTCAAATTAACGAGCATTTGCTCTACAGCCATTCTTGGTATAATTGCAAAGGTCTACATAATGGTCAAGATGGTTTGTGAATGGGAAAATAATCAATAGGAATATGCACTCTGATCATAATGAGCATAGAGAGGGAAACTAGAGAGGTCTGACCACCATCCGTCTGGTAGATCACTCTATGAATCAGTAGGTTTGCCATCAGCTTGCCTGCCATGAATGACTACACCATGGAACAGAAAAACATTCATTGTTTCAGAATGATTTTTATAAATTCTCATGAAAATATACTTAATACCACATTTTCATTCATATTTGTAATGAGTTTTAGCAGAAAATATCTATAAAAATGTATTTTTAAAAAACTGCAAATGTAGCACCTAAAATATCTAGTGGAAGAAATCATGCAGCTGTTAGTATTAATAAAAGAAAAACGGTGGGGCAACTTGGCACATTGCACTCACCTGAAAGATAAAGTATAGGCAAGTTTCACTCATTCACTGAGGAGCCATGAGTTTTCCATTGATGCCCACTCAATTGGCTGGAATATAATTTAGAAAAAAGACTCAAAATCGTGCTCATACAACTCACTTCTCCTACAGTCCTTTGGTGTTTATGATAAGTACATGCTATGTTTGGTATCTGAAAAACAAAATTCTTTGAAAAAGGCACACTCCATGGTACAGCAATACTCAAACTCAGACTGAGCTCAAAACATCAGTGCAAATGGAGAATGAGTTCAGGTATTTAAATAAGAACATGACATATAGCTAATATGACCTCAGAGGAAAAATGCAAATGGAATGAAGAGATGATAAGCAGTAAGGGATGGAAATTGAAGGTCTGTACTGGATACAGTAGGACCCAATAAGGAAAGATGTTCCCATGTGAACAGTAGGAAACAGTTAATCTGCTGCAAACTTATGACACTTCCAAAAACTCTATACTTTACACTCCTATCTCATCAGATAATATATCCTATGAGATGCGTCATATGAACACAAGTATTTCAGTGTGCCAAAAATGAGCTTGATGTGGACTAATTCCCCCACCCATATCCTCATGAAGCTTTAGAAAGAAGCGCTTGTGGAACTGGTATGTGAACTACCCTGATGAAGTATTTAAGATAATTTTACAAGGCAGTTGGAAACATGCTCTGTCCTGAGGGCATCAGATCTTATGTGGCAGTGTTCACATAATTATCCTAAGATGGATTGCCATATCACTCCCTATGTCTCTGGTTGGAATAAATCCCACATCCAGCTAGAGAAAGAAAAATGTGACTTGCAGGACTGGCATGAATCTTATTACGTCTCAGAACTCTAAAGAGACATTCAGACCTTTTCTATCAGTGATTTCTTTTAAGTGTCACTCAATTCTAGCCTCTGCAGAAAATACTAGTGGTTCCCACATTTTAAAAAAAACAGATGAGGCTGAGAGATTACTTTAGAGCTGAGCTGAGCTCTCCCCTGAAACTACATGTCCCATATCTCTGTGGTGTTCCTTAAATTGACTGGCTAGACTTAAATGAATGACATCACATGTCTATAATTATGTGATATTTTCTCAATAAGAGGTAACGCTGCATTTTTACAGGCTGGGTTTATTGTATCTACACCCTACTCCACAAATATATTTTGCCAAATTATCGACAAAGCTATGTCATGCTGACAAAAATGCATTGCATAGTTACTGAACAAGTTTTGATTCAAAGACAGATAGAGGTATGGGTTCCTTGAAAAGAACAGTATCATCTCACATGCTTGAGACAGGAATCCTTTGCACTTTGCAGCTGAAAAACTGTACTAATTTAAACTATGCTTCTGTACAGCCACAGAATTCAAATTAAAAATCACCATCACTCAAAATGTATAGAGATGGGATACAGAGGCCAACACTCAGGTTGTAACTTGAGTTTATTCTTCGGCATGTATGAATTGTCAGAACCTGGGTGCTGGCTGGTCTTCCAAGAAAAGAGGCCAAAGACTGAACAGGACTGAAAACAGATGGATTCTTTCTTCCCTGTAAATAGATAGGGTGCAGGCTACTGTAGCAGTTTAAGATTGTCTCTGCTGATGATGATCAGCATCGTCATGCTCAAAGAATGATAGAATCATTTAATTCTCGAGGTATGCCAGGCACCTTTGAGAGTTCCACTGGAGCTGCATGTGTTGTGAAGCCCCAAATGCAGACACACACTTCTGGATGTGTCTGTTGATTCAGCTGGGGAGAAAAAAAATCTGTGACAAAGAAGTCCAAAACATTAATAAACTTGTCTTTCTTTTCATATTTTAGATTGTGAAAATTCAGATTTTACGTTATTTTAGAACTTCCTCTTTTCTTTACACTTGTTGCCTCCTGTTATTACTGAAGTTACTTGGAGAATTTCTAGTGGATTTACCTTCAGTTCTACTTTTTAGACAGTAACAAAATAGAATATTAGTGTTGTACAGAATTTTTCCTGTTCCTTTATTATAATTTTAAAAGGAAAGTGACTAAAGCCTGGATTTTGTTCCTTAGGTCCTCTTGAAAACAGTAACACTATCTATGGGGTGGTTTTAAGATAAAAAGATCATACTAAATGTATTTCTACATTGGAATAATACTGTCAAGAAGAGAAGAGTGACGAATATTTTTTTCTAAAAATAAAAGCCTTATAAATATATTATCTATGTCCTCATCTTACTTTCTCTCCTCTGCATAAAATATATCCCAACCTCATCCAATATTCTAGCCCCATAACTATCTTTCAAACACAACCTTTGCATCTAAATTGCCAGCAAAAGTGACTAGGAATGGGCTTACTTCTCAGTTATAGTACGTCAATTTGTTCCTATTTTGATATAGGCGAAAGCACTATCAATCTAGTCTGTACAAGTTTATTTGTTCCAGTAACCCTTTTTTAACGAGGGTGGATCAGGCTTCTGCCTCCGTCATGCAGGATCTATGGTGTAGTGCTGTCTGGTGGGGCAGACTTGGAGAGGCTGGCAATGTCATCGCTCTACCAGGCAGAGCTATTGCATTTTTGCTGAACAGTGCAGCACCATGGAAGAATATTAATTTATGTCCTTTTTAGGCAGTACTAATTGGTCCAAGAGGAGTGCAACACTGACCTGTCTCTACTACCTCCAGATCCCAGGCTAGTTCAGCTCATTCAGAGCATTGCATTGCACCGAATCACACCACGTAGCTGTCCTGCTTCAGCAAAAGCTTCTTTCACATCACTGAGTAAGACTTGAGGGTTTGAGCTGGACGTAGCAGATATCAGATGTAAAATCAAATTAGCTGGTGACCTGCTGTCAGAGAGACGACTTCTCATATGTTGTGGAAACTGCCGTTGATGAAACCAGGCTGATATATTGTTCTTGCAAGTTTTTCATGCAGAAAAATTACTTGTACAATTCTATAAGCACAGTGTAGTTGTAGTAGCCAAAGGCCAAACATTGTGAGCCAATTGCAATTTAACTTATTCTTACACTTACCAGTAGAAAAAGTCTTACAATGTCTTAATATATCTGAATGTATCATCTCTTTTTTTTAGGTAATCAAATATAGTTCAAAATGCAATTCATCACAGGCCAGATTCTGGCCTATGTATGCACGACAACCAAAGGCTCATTGGCAGTAACGGTTTAACACGGTGAATAATTTTACTTTGATCAGGTTTTTACTTGACAGTTTTCTTAGACACCTCTCCTCCACCTTTTCCACTTAACCACTGAGTTTCATATTTCTCAGAAAAGAAATGGATCTGCGCTTTTTGCGCATATGCCAAACTACAGACTATTCTTAGCCTCAGGGAGATCTTATCCCTTCCCTTCCCTGAACCAGTTCAAACATGGTGAAAGCATTCCTATTGTGGCCTTTTTCTGTCATTACTGATACGCACTTGGACATTTCTGGCAGGGAAGAAAGCAGTACTCACTTTAAAAAATAAAGTATTCAGGAGATAAACACAGAGAAAATATCAACTACAAAGTCACAAATATTCCAACAATAATATGATGAAGCGTCTCATAAATTGCTTTTATCAAATTAAAAACAATGAGCAAAGCTAAGTAAAACCAATAAAAATAAATAGTTATCTGAAAAGTGACTGTTAAATGACTTTCAATTTAATTTTTTTTCCCACGAATATCGAATATTTAATCAGGAAATTTCATTCTGCTGATATGAACGAATTTATTATGAATTGATGTAACATGAATTTTTTGTCATTTCAATATATTGAACAAACTGAACTGATTTTGGTTTTGTGCTAGCATTGTATCTGCCTGGGATAGAATGCCCACGTCTCACAGAAGTTATCTGGACTACTCAGGCTCCTTAAGCTCTTCTCCCCTCAAAGGCAAAGCTTCTTGGTGGGACTGACTTCCATGTTGGAACCGCATAAAGAGAAACAGTCTGATGAGCAGAAAGCAGTGGGAACCTGGCAGCTCTGAACTACAGCCCACAGAATGCCTTACAGCACCGTGAAGTGCAGAAAGAACATGAACAGTTTTCATCCAACAAACTGAAATGAAAATATTCTGACTCCATAGTGTTTCAATACTTTCTATTAATATAAAATATGCAAATGATATAGCTCAATGATTCCTAAATAAAATTAGGCATAAGTCCTCACTCTCTATTTCTCAGTGTTTTGAGGTGAATGTTGAAGTTCAGTCACAGAAATTCTGAAATTTTGACTTCTGTTTGGCTCCATTAGTAACAAAAAAAATAAACCCAATTTTATTTTTTTATGTCTATGTGAAAAATGGATCTCTTCCCTCATCACATTCCTTTGTTATATAATTCTTGAAATAAATACTTCCTTTAGAAAACTTCAAGACTGATTTAGATTAAATATCTTCCTCTACAACTGCCTCACAAAATCCGCTAGACATTGAACATGTGTCTTAAGGACATAAGCTTCAGTTGAATTTACATACATAAATCTGAGGCAGGATATAGTTCAAGTTACAGCATACGTGGAATATTTTCATAAAGGTAATAGGTAAGCGGTAAATGAAGTAAGGTCAATCCAAAGGTGTAATAATAGAAATTTTATAAAATTAGAATGCTGCTTCATACAGTATATGATTTCTTGCCATGCACATCGTTGACAATTATTTTTAAGAAATTGTTGAGATAACTATTTTCGAAAGTAAACATTGTTTCTCTACAATCTTATCCCTTTCCAAATCATGTTTTTCTTCTGTTCAAAAAGAAGGACCAAAGAGTCATGAAATAATAAAAGCTTTCCTTTTTATGTCATTAATGTTGTTATCTTTCTAAGTTGTGAGACATGTTTTGGCACAAAATAACAGAGCAAGATGTTTAGCAACAGCTAATAGTTACACCTTTGCTTATTTGCAAAAGAACCTAGTATACTTTTAGTTCACATTAAGGTATTCTTTATATCAGTGGTGTGACCTCTGCCAAGAAAAAAAAAATGCTGAGTCTATACAACTAGTAACTGATGAGAAAGTGGAATCTTTCGTTCTGCCAATTACAGACAGTAATTGCCATGTAATGAAGTTAATGTTTTGTAGAATTTACAACCTGATATTAATGGTGTTTCTTTTCCACCCTCTCTTATCTGACTTAATTTTTGCCCAGCTCTTTCACAACAAAAGAAACAGGACAATGTGTGAAGGCTCATTAATTCTATTTAGTTTTGATTTTTTTCCTCCCTTCTTTTCTCCCCACCTCCTGGAGGTGAAACAAGAGCCATGCCATCAGGCCTTTCCGTAAACTCTGGTTCACGTAAGGGTGAAAGTTACAGCCTCCACGAAGCAGCTTGCACCGTATAAATGCTCCCCTTTCAATTTCAGCTCGGGCCATTTAATGGCCATGCCGTTTTATTGCCTTCTTGATCACCAATTACACCACCAAGAACAATGAGCCCAACACTTAAACGAGCAGACCTCAAATTTGCCTTCATTTGCCAACGTGTTTCATAGCAACACTTTCTTTGAAAGTGCGGATCGCCTAATTACGAGGATGAAGATGGATCAGGGTTTGAAAAAGGCTCTCAGCCCCAGAACAATATGCTAACCTAACTGTACTCTCTGTACTCCTACTGTATTATTCTGACCCCGAGCTGCCCTTCTAACACTCTGCCTGACCTCCTGCCTCCAAAAGGAAGCCGTGCCTGCCCTCTCTATCTCCTGTGTCACTGCAGAATTTGGGAGGGTGCTGCTGAGTCCGGTGACAATGGAATCTAGGAAAAATAAATCATAAGACAGGAATTAGACAAATTGAGGAACCACAGGATACCAAAAGCATTTCCACGTTATTTTGTTTTGCTGCTAATGGCTGAAACGAATAAATCAGGATGTGTTAACTCCGGCATGCTTCACAGGGCAAATGCTAAATACCTTACGTTCTTTGTTAGGAACTAATAGCAGGGCTGAGGTATTGCAGATGCTTGCTACTTTACTGGGATTTTGAAGTGACTGCTAATATATTGAAAGTAAACACAATTGCAAAACATGGTAAAAATAAAAAATAAATGGAATAAAGTTGTATACAAATTCAAAGATTAGAGTTACAGAAATTACAGATGTTTTCTTTTAAAAAATATATCTTGATATGAATTTATGGTTACATACATACATCCATTTACATAAACCAATCACCTGGCTATTTTGATTTAGTTCATTGCTGCAAAGTGCCACTGGAAAGAATGTTACTACCCCCAAATTAAATATCCAGTGTGTCTACTACACACACTGTACCATCTCCCTCCAGTCCTGATGTTGCCTCATTATGTGGGATGTGCTGCCAGAACTGATCCACTGAAGTAAAAGTTAGATTACAAACATTCATCACTATGGAAAGGTGTATCAAATTAATTCTGGAACCATGCAATAGTATTAACACAGATGGACTGAGGTTTTGTAGTGATTTATAAAACTGATGACAGTTTTTTGTTGCCATTTCTTTAGGTTTCCAAATTCTCCTAACTGAAGTTAGTTCATATTTAACCATACAAAGATTTATGTATATAGTTAACTTTATATACTGTGTGTGGTCCCAGGAAACATCCCGTTGCTAATAAGTATTTGCAGGATTGAGGCTTTTGTTGAAGAGGGAAAAAATGTGTGGGTTAATTGTTACAACACAATTATACAGTAATAAACACAATTGAGCATTTGCTGCAAGGAAAGAATCAAGATTTCATTTTCAGTTTTAACTTTCATGTTTCTTATCTTCCAAGACTGTAAATGTATAAACTTAATATTGCAATAATGTAAGGCTTTGTGTCCTGATTTTCCATATGAGATAAAACAGAAAATTCAAAGCTTCTGGGCTTGGATAGCTGACAATTGCTCCATTTTCTGTTGCAATCTCACTGCTACAAAGTGCAGGAATCTCACAGGAGATTTTCTCTTTTACTGAGGAAGTTAACTGCATATGATCAGGAAAATTTCAGAAAAAAATTATTCCTACCATGAAATCTAGTTAGATATCATCTTTTCTGTATTGGAAAGACTTCATTTACAATGCTAACTGATTGCATTTAAACAATGTCAAAACTTCCAGTAACAGAGATACTTAGTGATCTAAGCTTTAAACACTTCATATTTTATTATAGTTTGACTTTCTCCTGTGCATACAAGTGTTAGCCACAATATGGAAAGCCAATCAAAACATTAAAAATTGGGTTTTTATGACAACATATTTAAAAAATTGTTTTTTATAATGAAAGAAGTGTGCTTTCTCCTGCCCTTGCTAATAGACTACCTGAACAGATTATTCTACTACATTCTCAGAACGGACAAGTTCTTCGCAAAAAATTCAGATGCAAATGATTAGATAAGAAATATATGAGTGGTTAAAAAAAAGACATGTAATAACAACATCAATTCGCCAAGCTGAAAGAAATTTATTGCAATAAGTGCAAAGCAATGGGTGTATAGCACAGAGATAATAGTGTGGAATGTAAGGGTTCAAGAGGAGGAAAGTTTCTTTCAAAATTAAAATGAAAAACAGACAATCATAAAACGGTGTAAATTCACTGACTACAGTTCATTAGAAGCTAAAGACAGGGGAACCCCACACTTCTAGTGCAACATAGGCTTTCTGAAAGTACTCTCACCAAACAGTCTGTCTCCCATCAGACTTACACAGAAGGCAACTGAACAAAGATATCGTAAATGCAAAATCAAATTATATCTAAATGAGATTTAAATGTCAAATAGCCACTCTTAAATGACCATGAATATATTCTGAGTGTATGTCCTGGTTC
>NW_009604137.1:0-13908 GCF_000690535.1 Cariama cristata
ATGGAGAACCGTTCTCCAAGTGTGGGTCTTCAGTATGAATACACTCAAAGTTTTCATGTTTTACATTTACCTTTTGTGCAACTTGAACTTTCTTATGCAAGGCAGAGATCTATCACCATCTATAGAGACTGGGCTTGTGGTAACCACATAGCTCCAACAAGAACTGTGTGATTTCTTTATTAGTCCTTCATCCTCCAAATCACTTAGGAGCAAAATTCAGTAGTTGCACCAGCTGCACCAGGGCACAGCGACCCTTCTTCTCTCGAGCCGGTGCTGGAGGACAGGTGCTGGCAGCCCTGGACAGTACGGGGAGATGGCACTTGTATAGGTGCCTGAAGAGGCATCAAGAGCATAACAGCTTCCACAGCAAGTGGCCTACACACAGCGTATAAGGATATGAGTCCCACTACGGTTTCTGCATAATGTTCCAAATTTTGATAGGTCTGCTCCAAAAAACTTGATGGATTTCAGATATTTTCCCACTGCAAACTCATGTGCTGAATAGAGCTCACACTTAATGCAGCCATGATGTTTCAAGGAGCATCCTGTTAAGTTCAACATATGTCAAAAGTTTTTTTTCATCTAAATGCTACATATGAGTATTCTAGTAGTAGTACTACTGATATATATGCACAAAAGCAATTACATATCCAAAAGCTAACATACTGAAATCCTGGACCATTAAAGCCAAGCATGGAGATTTTTAGTTTGGATGCTATTCTATTTTTAATATACGTTGGGACCACCACAAACCTTCTGAGGAAGCTGCTATGTATTTATAAGCTTTTGAATACAATTATGATCTATAACTCTGGATGTAAGTACTGCCCAGTGACACACTGCTGGTAATCAAAAACTGAAGTGATGCAAGCACTAGGTATCTGATATGAACACATTACTGCATCGAGTGCCAAAACTACAGCGCAGCACCAAAGCGTGCACACAATTCAAAACGTCTTGTTGTTGAATAAGAGGTTCTGGGAAAACAGACCTTGCTAAGACTGAATTGTAACATTTAGAGATTAATTATGTTACAGAGAGAGACTTCCTAGTGGTTTGACACTACCAGAAACCAATTATACAATATAATAAGCACAAGAAAAGAAAAATAAAAACCTTGGGTGATGTCTCTATTGGAAAGCCATTAAAACCAGCAGTTTTGTGTGACTATGAAATTGCTGTATAACATCTTACTTACAAAACTGCAGCTAAGTTTCTAGGTTACTATAAAAAGGGAACTTCTTGGATCATAACCACATTCTTTATAAGTCCTATGTAAATGGAAATACTTTCTAAAAGCACGCTGAGCTATGCCTCAGTGTTACAGAAAAATATGTGCAAGATATTGGAGATTGCTGTAAAAGGAATCTCGGCAGGATTTTATAAACTTGGAATTTTTAACTTGATCAAGAGGGAGAGTGTAGATGGGATCAAGGAATTGCAAAAGCAGGGTGAAACTTATGTGAAATTAGGTGAAAATGCCTAGACAATCACATCATGCTATAACAGAAGCCAACTCCTTCTTCTCTAATAGCTCCCTCCTAATATTAAGTACATGAGCAAGACACATCAAGCAGCCACCCAGATGCTTCTGCAAACATTAACACTGTTTAGTTGTTGCTCACCTCCAGGTTTAGGCAAGAGCAAAAAATTTTAGAAGCTATATCATACATCAATGGAGGGAAAAAAAATATTCTTACTTCTTGTAGTTTATCAGTGCATTCACAGAACACTGAGTTAAATAAATTCAAAACAGATATTTGCAGTATACGCAAAAAGCTAATTTTCTTTTGATGCCTTCTTACAGACACGGGGAAATCAAGAACTCTCAAGTTGAACTACTCACTTTCAAGATGTCATGGGAAATCTGTAGCTTTTCCTATTTAACCTGCTTAACTTCAAAGTTTGTAAAATGAAGGGCCATGGTAGTCAATCTGATTTTTTAAATTTAGCAAAATAAAAAATTTTAGCAGGGACAGCTGGATCCAGATTTCATGTGGAGAAAGTTCTTATAGCACACCCTTGAAAAACAATAGAAGAAATTTAAACAAAAGGATGGACAGAATTAAGCCAGGCACCCTCAAAAGTTACAAAATGTAGCAGCACATTTGCTTTGTAAAAGAATTTGAAAATCAAATGTCATTCTCTGCTATTCAAACAAGATCTTCACCAAATCAAGACTTTCCTCCTGTTCAAAATCCTTGGCCATTATCAAGCCATTTTCAGCACAGGTGCAGTCTCATTAATAAACAGAAACTATTAACAAAGACCAACAGTGTGGAGGCCCAGAAAAGAGCACGGTGGGAACAACAGACAACAGAACAGGCAGAACACAAAATTTTGAGAATGAAAAAAAATATAGGCCTTTTAAATAGTCTATAAAACCCCTAAGTTCAAAACTTTGTTTACCATACTACTGGATGTTCAAAAGAGCTACAGAATGCTTATAATTATATATGATATTTGAAGTATTTTTCTGTAACGGAGGGGATATTTTATAATCACATTTGTCACCAAATATGTTACAGACTAATATATTAGTCTTCAACAACAACTGGGAAAGAAATGCTTAATAATGGTTATTATCTGTACAGAGCAATGGCAAAATAAAAGTGTGTTGTGTAATTTATTCTGCTGGTTTTATGACTACATACACCAGGACAAGACTTCTGTACTATACTGATGTTTAATTTTTAAGGGGCAGGCTGCGGTCTGAATTATTTTACTGTACTCCTTGTTCCTCAGAACATTTATAACTGCAGCATCTCTCCATTGCTTGGATTAGTCACTTGTAAAGCACATGCTGAGCTATAGATTTTGAACCACTCTAATCCTGTGTCCATTTCAGATTCAGGACTGACAGATTATTCCAACCAGTTGAGAAACTTTAAACAAAACATTCAGACTACAATTGTCCTGCCAAAATAAAGCTGGGATGCGTGGAGTAAATAAGGGCACAAACCAGCCTCCAAGGCAGCACAAATGACCCCTTCTGAAGGGGACACATTAAAATCAGAATCTAGTTCACTAAAAACTGTTATTTAAACTTATGTTATCTGAACTAAAATATCCTGCTAAATTGTATAGCTATTTTTCCTATTACTCCATAGTGTATTTGTCTCCATTGTTGGTGCAGTGCCAGATAGAGCAGTGCCAGACATACTAAAATTGATACTAAAATGCAATCAGAAGCACAAAGCAAACAATACCCAGCAATAAAGAGATAATAATTATTATTTATTAAAACTTTACTAAGAATCAACAATTCTCTTTCACGCATTCTTTTAGGGACTACTGTTTTTCAGGTCATTTGTAACAAATCTTCCACTGAACACTTGTACGGTGTCTAGTGCAAGTCATATAAAATAACTACATCACTTTTGAAGTAAAAATACAAAAAGGGAAAACAAAAGAGGTATCCCTTCAAAAGCTGATTACTTTCCAAATGTTAAGTAATTCAGCACTAAGAATCCAACTACTGAAATGAATGCAAAGGGAGACAGGGAACAGAAAACCATGAGGTGAACATCACGGCTAGATGATTTATGTTTAATATTACCCATTCTCTGATAATGGCAATCAAATCAAACCTCTGACTTCTAAGCGAATACTAAAGGTAAGAAGGACCAAAGCACAACTTCTATCCCTTTTGTATGCAGCAGCAGAGCTGGCTAAGGTCTGTACCATGGAATAAGGGTTTATTACTGGATGTCTGTAAAGTGCACTGCAAATATAAACCACTAATGACTCGGAGGACAACAGAGGGCAATGCCATCTCAGCCTTGCAACTAAATCCCATTTTCTGCACAGGTAAATAAACAATAATTAGTTTATAAAGAACTGATGATACAGAGTTAGGCGAATTCTGTGTCTCTCTTTCTGGACAGCCTTTGGTCAACCTGGACAGAAAATCAGATTTATTTAATATCCATATAACCACAAAATGGTTTACAAATAAAAAGGCAGACCAGAGTTTTGAGACTTTAATCTCACTCACTCCATCAAATAAAGAAAAAAAAAATTATCAGAAAACTGAGGCCAAATTAATGCAGTTTTGTGTTTTTTTAAAACTAAATTGATTGCAGCAATCAATAAATAAGTTTCAAAGAACTCTTTTAGTAAAGGCCAGGCCTAGCTAGCAGGTATTATATTAACTGTCATTATCAATTAGGACTCACCAGAACAGACCTTATTTACAAAGCAAGAGTTCTGGGAATCCACTCCTGTTAAAAGAACCTCCATATTGCTCCAGAGCGATGTTAGCAAAGCTAAGTGCTGCTTCATTAAGCGCACTGCACACATTTCTTAATTGAGAACAACTCTAATAGTCTGAGGGAGTTTATCTTCACTATCTAGTATGAGATATACACATTTATGTTAGCAATTTCAGAAATGAGACAAAACACTGTTCATTTTTCTTTTTTTTTTTTTTCCTTGAGAAAAGGCAGGACATCATAAATAAAGAATTAGCGTAAATTAGACAAACATCCTTCACAGTTACTAAACTTTGTCAGCCTTTAGCATGTTTAAATGTAGCACGTTTAAATGTCACAAAAGAAGGAAGGAGATCAAAAACTGCAAAATATTTCATCTTCTGAGAGCTATCTCACATCCTCAATCCTATTCAGACAGGCATTGATCACCACTCCACAGTGTATGATGGAAATAGCCAAACACGGGAAAGAAAAGAGGACAAATATTTCTAATTTTTCTCAGTAACTCCTTGCCCTCCCTTCTCCAAATGCCTCTTCCAGTGTACACAAACATCAGAAATACATTTATTAAGTCAGTTGTACTTTCCTAAAGGCAGTCTTGTGACATTTTGATGATCAGAAAGCATGAAGTTACACAAACACAGAAATATCACTGCATCACTGTAGCTGCTTTCAGCTCAAACCCACAAAGGGAATCTATTACCCAGCAATGCTGAGGGCTTGCACAGTAAGAAACCAAACCTCTATTTTGGGCCATCGGACATGAAGGATTTGGTTTTGGGTGCAATAATATGAGCCATAGGTGACAAGGAGATAAACTGCACCATTCCCTGTGAGAGAAGGCGGCTCTGGAATGCTGTTAGCATTTGCACTAAGACATGGAAAAAACATGCAAATGAATATATCAGCCTCTTTAAGGAGGAAAACATCTTAGGTAATACAATTAAAAAGGCAAAAACCCCTCCACTGCACTCAGTTAAACATAATTGTCTCTCTTTTTAACGAGGGCCATTTATCACCACCCTGAAGGTGCCTATAAATTGCAAAGGGCAAACTGTTTTCCAGCTCAGCATTCATATCTCTCCCAACGATAAGTGGCATTAAGAGTTGGATGGTTTAACTGTTGCTTAAAGAAACAGTAGAAAGAACAGAGGGCAAGATGATTTCTTCACTTTTAAAAGCAGCTTAACTCTGAAATGCTCTGAAATTCCTGTACTTTGATAAGGTTTGGGTAACGTCCTATTAATCAGAAGTACACTCTTTCTTCTGAAATAACAATTTAACTGAGAGAATTCCAGCAAGCAAACACAACTGCTGCTTATTTTAACAAGAAAACTCATTTTTTATATATAAACAAGTATGACTCAGTCCTACACAGTAGTTTTACTACTAAGAACTTCCTGTCCCTTCCCTGCACTTGAAATGGGCTGTCCAACATTTCCATGCTAAAACATGCCTTGTTGCTCTCCCTCAGCACTGCCCAGAAACGAAATGAGCCCTTGTCAGAGAGATGCATGCCTTCTCATCCTGCACCAGTCACTTTAACAGTGGCTTATGCGTAGAAATCTCACTGCAGGATCAGGACCTAAGTAGTGTCCACATAGACAGGGCAACTAATATACAAGGTGTATATCTGTAAATCACTTTGCTCACAGGTTGAGAAAGATGATGTAGAGAAAGATGCTGTTTCTACTCTCTTTAAGTAGCTGAGGCATTTATACACCAAAGACAGGGAATGGGATTGTATTAAGAAGTTACTTGACTTGCCAAGCTTACCACAGGCATTCAACATTCATGAGGCTGGCTTAAAACTGTGCTTAAAAATGAGGTTTCTTATTTCTTCTGGGGCCTCAGCCTTCAGGATTCACATTTGCAAAACTCTGTAAGCAACAAGGAAGGCTATAAACTTTCATTAAAAGCAAGAGAAAGGCATACTGCGCGTCTTTAAAAATGAAATGCTTTCAGGCACTTTATAGCACCATGTGAAAGATCAAATCGCTAGCAAGATGCTAAACAGACATGGAGGTATACAGGGAGTAAAACAGACAGAATGAACCTTGCCATATGCATCCATCTCTTTTCAGCACCCCCACCCTAAGCCTCTGAAGATGACATCAACAAATAAGCGGGACAAACCAGAAAAGAGAGGCTATAGCCCTGATCAGGGATTTTTTTAACATTACTAACTTCACAATATTCAAGTGGACACCGTCCTTTTTAAAAATCAACCCCTTTATTACAGTCAGTTGCCTGTAGCAGAAGCCCGTACTCATCAGGTTTTTCTCAATTAGCTTGAACATAAAGGGTACATTTGCTTTTGTGTATGCTCTTCCCTCATGCCCAGTTTGCAAATATTTAACTAAATATAAATGGCATTAACTTTCTCTGTATGATTCATTTAGCAGGTGAAAAAGTTCACTTGAATATACAGTACTCATCTAAGTAGCCCATGGTGCGGGATAATTATATCTGAGCTGTCATGGTCAAAATGGAATACAAATTGAGTAACACTGTGCAAAGAAAAAACATTATTCCTCAATACTGAACAGTCCCACCTTCAAAGTCTCCGTAAACCAGTCTTTATAATCTGGCACTGCCTTCTGCCCTTCCCATCCCCCCAAAACCAAGAAAATAACAATTAAAAGATAAGATAATCCAGCACCTGGTTTGGGAGCCCAGCCAAGACAAAGAAGCAGGCTGTTCAATGGGATCTCACCTTTCGGCACACATGCAGCCAGCGTCAACTTTAAAAGAAGAAAGAAGCCATGATGTCCAAGCGAAGGGGACAAGCCGACAGACAGGGAAGCAAGCAATGCCAAGGAGAGCGAGTGAAGGTCAGGAGGTGACTACTGGCAGGTACTGCTCGCCACAGCCCCTCCCAGCTACCACCCCTTCCCGCTTGCCCTACAGGCAGAATCTCCCAGCTCAACGCCACACTCATGTCCTACCTGCCAGTCTCCCTCTCTAGGTATGCACCCCATCCATTCTTCATCTCCAGTAATTCAAATATTCCCATCCACAGTGCTAAAAAGTCAGTAACATGTAAAACGTCCACTATCCATCTCATCAAATGCTGTTACAGCAAAGGAGAACAATCACCCTCAGCACAATTTGGAAACTGTGCTCATGTTCGGTTTTGCAGGAACGAGACCTCTGACAGAAAAGGGAATAAACAAGAAAATGTGTACAGGGATCATCCAGAAGTTTAAGGGTAAAACTGTGCTAAGTGAGAGCAACGACCCTGTGTACCCAAAAGTCAACAACCAGATTCCAAGTATTTTGGAATATGAACTCAGTATTTCTTTGGTTAACAAAGTTTACAAACCTGAGTTGAAGCCAGAGACAAAGGGAACATTCTCATTTTGCAATAAACCTCAGGGAGAGCAAAAGCTGTTAGAAGGGCTCACCCTCTAGCTGAAGAACACCAGCCCGCCAGCTTAGCAGCTGTATTTGCAAAGTTTTATAAGTAGCAGTCAGGGCCAAAGGGGAAACTGTACTGTCAGAAGCTTAGTTTGGCCACCACAGTTATCAACTTAATCCATGAAAAAAGCAGTGCCAGGACCTTTACTGACCAAAAACCAAACAGGACTTTGAGCGTTTGCTCTGACAAAGGACAGTGCCAGCAGCAGGGCACCAAAGTCACACTAACGCAGCTGTGGGACCTGTCCAGATCCACAGCAAAATCTGTTATGCCCATCCCTAACCTGGAAATAAAGACAGATTTTGTGTATTTTACCAAAGCATTTTTCAGTCTGAAGCTTCTTCTAACACACATTTATTTTCAGCGTGTTTGAACAAAAAGCAACCAACCAAAAAAAAACAAACAAAAAAGTGATTGCATCTAAGGATTTCCCATGATTCCAGACAGTTTTCTCATTGCTTTATTACAAGATTAAATGTGAGAGTGTCATATTCTACTACTGACCAATGTAAGTAAGGAGTAAGAGGCTAGACAGCAGTTTTGGAAAAAAAAAAAAAAAAAAAAAAAAAAAAAAAAGATACGTTTGGCGTAAACCACAAACTGAATGCCAGTCTTAGCACATTAAGGGGAGCAGCACGTGCAAGATGCAAGAGGGGTGATTAGATGCCCCACTCCTGGGTGCTACTAAACACCACTTTCCCTTGGGGCTGCTTTTCCTATGCTGTTGCCAAACCAAAGAGTGTGCAGAAGAGGGTAATGAAGATACGAAGTTCAGAAAACCTGACTAGCAGAGAAAGGTTTAGAGAGTGGCATTTGGCTTACAGAAGAGACATGAGACATTTAGGGGAGCAGGAGGAAGGAGGCCAGCACAAAGCCCTGCAGCCTGGAGAGGCTGTTGCAGAGGAAGCAGTGGTCGTGGGCTCGCTGTGGCTGCCGTGCTATCACAAGCACCAACTGCAGTGAAGAAGGTTTTTTTAATAACTTTCCAGCTAGGTAATTAAGAAAAGGAAAACAGAGCTGCAGTGCTGCAGAGCCTCCGCAGATCCCGTGGAGCTGATCCGGCGGTGCTCCGGGGCTCCGCTGTCCCATCACAGGAGGGGTAACAGCTTTCCCATCCACGCTGCAAACTCTTCAAGGACAGTGATGTGTGCCCACTCATTGCCTACCGTGGTATCATCATCATCAGCATTACATCTACCGTAATCCTTATCTGAGATTATTATCTTGCACAATCAATGCCTGGCATCAGTAAATAATAATTTAGTAAAATTCTGTTTCAAGGCATTTTAGTATCTTCACGAACATGATAAAAACACTGGCTTCTCTATAAAAGAAAACTAACAGCCGTTAGCCTAAGAGGAAGAACCACTTCAGTAACAGATCCTTTTGGTGTGATGCGAAACATTCAGCTGGCTCCATTCACACTGATACATAATTCTACAGGAGGGCTGAAATTTTTATTTCTAGTCAATTCATATAATTTTATGCAATACAAAGTAAAAAGTATTTTCATTTATTTGAATACACTTCAAAATATATGAACTTATTTGATTTATTTGAAATTACTTTGTTTAGCTGTTTTCAACTCATTAAAATCATGCTTTAGACTGAAAAAATTATTTTTATTTAAAATCTGTTTAACCAGTCCAGCATTTATGAGTTATATAGTCCCAGCTACTTCTAAGTGATAAAACTATTAGTCTAATTCAACCCAAAATTATTAACTGGCTTAGTTTCTTGGTAACTTTGTTTTTCCAGAAAAATTACTACTTTATTTCATCCAGTCAGAGGCAAGATTATAATGAAAAGCTTATATACTTCATTGCACAGAAGAGACGAATTATATTCACTCTAAATTAAATATTCAAGATTCCTTCACTGTCATACCTCATTAGGCTATATTCAGAATTCCCTTAAAAACTCAGATTTCAGAAAAATATTTTCCTGCAGCTAGCAAGGCACAAAGAGGCAACTAACACTGGAGACCGTCAGATTTCAGCAGGCGTACAGCCAACAAAAAACATATTAAAAGTACAAGTAATCAGCAGGCAGTGCAGCCGTATGTGACTGTATTTGTTTTGCTCAGCACTATAAATTATCCTGCCATTCCTGAATGCTGCCTGCCAGTTCTCCAGGGCAGGTATCTGCATATTTGTTTAGCATAGCTGACTGAATAGCAAACTATGGCCATAACACTGTATTAGTAATAAACCATTGCCACCTGAGGCAAGAGTCTTTGTTCTTGTTTGTCACAGCAGACAGCGCATACCAGGAAAATTCTGCACATACCACTGAAGAGCAGGCACTAAACTGAGATGGCTGAATTAAGGTCTTAGGCTTACCATAGTCAGTAGAGTCTTTACAAAGGCGGATAACTCGGGTATCTAGTGCAGATACTTAATACTACAGCATGTGAGGACTCTTCAGCAACTTTAACAAACATACGGTATCGCCCAGACAGACCAGCCACCATTAGGTCAATGTTTCCCATCTGCTGCTACAGCTAAATCCTGCCCACCCCTGCCTGGCTCAGATTTGTCTTTGACTGCGATGGTCACAGGCTACCGCAGTCGCTGATGGGCCCGGCCTTGGCCAGCGGTGGGTCTGTCTTGGGGCCGCCTGGCGTTGGCTCTGTTGGACACAGGGGAAGCTTCCAGCAGCTTTTCACAGAAGCCACCTATGTAACCCCCAGGCTGCCATGTAAACCCAGTACATGCATTTATGAATTTGTGTGTGTAAAATCTAGTATGCAAACACCACATTTTCCTTTGGTAAAATATGCTGCACTATATAGAATACCTGCAGGGAAAAATCACACACTTACGTGCTCTAAAAATAAGCAAATATGTTTGACGACTAATTTCCAGTTAAGAAATGTGTCTCATTCCTTCAGGACAAAATGCTTACTGATAATAAGAGATGAAGCAAGTTGCTCTTTCGGAAAGAAACAAGTTAATATGTCCACACATTTATTTCTCCCAATAGTTTTCCACCTCACAGAATATTTTTTTTTAGCCTACTTACAGACACATTTCAGCTGTGTGTTTAAAAAAAATAATCCAGTATATTTTCCTGTCTATAAAACACCCAGGAACATGCCAGAAAGTAATTAGGAATGACAAGCATATAATGACATGTGAGCTGCAAGTATTCAGTTTTCAGTCTGGAAAATAAAACGCTTAACAATGGATATGGAATGCTTTTGCTCCAGTTCTTTTATGCATAGCTGGCATGACTAATTTGAAAAATAAGAGAACATATGCCAATCTACTTTCCAGGCAGAGTTTAGACAACAGAGAAATTCAAACAGAGGAAAGAAGATCAGACTAACCACACCAGATGCCTATGTTAACCTTGCAGAGAAAGAACCAGCATATCAGAGGGCCTACGGGTAATTCTCCACAAAGAGACTAGTTTGCACATGGGACCTGCCAGAGTCCCATCTTTGCTAAAGAGCGAGCTTTTTGCCATTCTGAGATTGGTGAAGAAGTGCTCGTTTCCTGCAGATAGGTCATCATGTAGCGGAGACCAGAGTTAGAAAAAAATATTATCTAAGAGGATACCTCCTGGTGTTGTTTGGTTAAGTTTTTCTGGAATTATGAAAATAACTTTCAAATAAATTTGACACCACAATCTGAATTTTCTGAAAGTATACTGAATTTTGAGCAAATGCCTAGATTTCTAGTACAATACGGAAAATTTCATAATAAGCAGATTTGCCAGTGAGTGACAGGATGTGTTTATTGATACTCTGACTAAAGACTCTCCCTTAAATCTTACCAGAAGCAGAGCTCCTCAGGCTCAGCTTGCTGATGAACAATGCAGGAAAATTTTATGATGGAAAGAAGTTGTTCTTTTTATCATGCAACTTAGCAGCAAAACATTTTCGAATACATATCTGTCCCAAATTATGCTGGCACTGTATTTCAATTACCTAGCAAAGTAGCCGTGCAGGGTATTACTGTCCTGTGCCTCACAAGACAGGCTTGCTGCCAACTGGGTCATACAATAAATAACAAACCAGACTCCAGAGAGGATGCTAGATTCCTCCCAGAAGCATCTATCATTGAAGCAATTACACATATTTAGTCAGTATAGTGCTGGATTTTCACTCCTTTATTAATGAACTGCTCAAAGGGGTCTGATCAGGAGATAACTTTAATGTCCTGACCTCATATTCGGCCATGGATCTTTAATTCATGTAAACCTTTCAGCTCATGCTACTACCAAAGAGAACGGCTTGAAGAAAAGGAATAGCCTCTTTGTAGGTTCCCTGGACTCTTGGGTTGGATACATGATCTGTGAAATACAAGCAGCACCTGGCTTATTACGAATTCCAAGAGTGCATAAAAACTAAGACAATAATACATTCAAAACAACATCCAAACACTCAACCAAGTATTCCCCTGTTCTAAGAGAAATAAAAAAAAAAATAACAGAACAGCTGTAGTGGTTCTGCTATGGTTTGGAAACCAGTGCCATGAGCGCAGGCTCTGAAGGCTCACGTCTGGCTGAGGTCTTCCTGAGCTTGCTGCAGAGCCTCCCTTGCCGTCACAGCCGGGGATATGGCCCTGTTCCTAGCCACAAGCTGCATATTGCTTCCAGGAGCTACTGCTTGGGAAATGCAGACCAAATCTTTTACTCCAATCCTGCAATCTACGCTACAATCCCTTTTTCACAGCTACATTAAAATCCCAAATAAAAGATGCTGTATGCATTCCCAGAGCTAACAGGATAGGTGAGAAACACTTTCCTCAAATATGATTTCTACCTGCTCACTTGTCATTCAAACTATAGGGTAGTCCACAGAGTATTAGTAAACCCCTACAACAACTGGACTGATAACTGACCTTGAGTAATTTCAGAAAACTAATCCCCACAGCGGTGGCTGCTGCTGTCTCTCATTCAGCACGAGTATCAGGCAACAAGTGATTCCACTGAGTAATCTTGGCAAAACTTGGAGAGATTGCTTTGAATTTCCTTCACACCTCTCAATGCCTGACAGCATTAATAGCTAAAGACGAAACTTTACCGCTGTGGGTCTTCTTGATCCCAATGATTATTATTTCTAATGGTCTGTGTGTCACTTCTTTACCATTTCAACATTTGCTTAAACTTACTACAATTAAATGACTATGTTCTACACAGTGACTTGCTGGTAATAAGGGGAAGAAGAGCAGCCAGCACTTAATGTACATGGATACACCCTTGAGCCAAACAATGGCCAGAAATACTAACACTATATAAAATACATCCAGAGTTTGTAACGCTATCTGCAGGAAGTTCCCTGCCTAAGGCCCAGTAAGGTCCCATGTCACTCCTCAGAAAGGAGTTCTCAGGACAGTTTTGAAAGCACCACCCCTCACCCACCAGACACACATGGGTCTGCCAAGAAAAAGTTGAGGGAATGTAGTGGTTCTGTTTGTTTTTACTGTTTTGAATGACAAAACAACATAGTAAATGGCATTAGTCCCCTTCTGTACTAACTTAAGTGCTCTGTTAATACAAAGACAAAGGAATGAATGGTAAGAGCAGCAGGGGTCAAAAGTCAAGGCCCAAAGAGCTGCCAATAAGCAACTACTTATAATGTAGAACATCCAAAAAGGTCTGTGCTGTTCACTTAGAAGTACATACCCTCCAGCCTTGATCTACAGTGCTAGAATTACTGTCTGTTCTTCATGCCTCAGTCCTTTAATGCATCCCAGAAAGCTTATGCAAGGTAAAGAATCGATGCTAGTCTGTTCAATGTGCTTTTGGTGCTTTTTTGTTGTTGCTTTTCAAATGTCTGAATTTGTCCGGTATTACTTGTGTGATTAGAGCAGCTACAAATGATTGCCAAGCAGCTGTGCTACGAACTGCACCAACAGAACAAAATGCAAATTAACATTCATCTTTCCCCAGAAGATGCCTTATTTCTGTCCAGTAATTGCCATAATGAATACGGTTGCTTGTTCAGGCTTCCTCCTATTCTCTATTAGCAAGTTTCCACCTCTACCAGTACCACACTTCCACCAGCTTCTGCAGCTCTGTTCCCTTAGGGACACTTAAGGTGTGGGCTTTATCATCTGCTGCTTCTCCTGTACTGCCATCAGGGGAAACCGATTGCTGAGTTCACATACATTAACACAAACTCAGAGACTTCAAATTCTGCACAGCAGTAGCCCAGGGAGAGGGGCCGGGGAGCAATGGGGGATGGCAGACAAGCAGCTGTGCTCACAGGCTGCTGAATGAGTAACAGAAGCACTGGCTTGGACAGGAATACCCTTCACTGGG
>NW_009604138.1:0-6174 GCF_000690535.1 Cariama cristata
GGGTGTTTTGGGTTTTCTGTTGTGTTTGTTTGGGGTTGGTTTATTTGTTTTCAAACACACATGCCAGTGTTACAACCCAAATGGCTGAAGTCTACACTGAAGATTCTGTGGTCCAGACTGTTGAAGATTTCTAACATCTCCTGTTTTTCTCCTTTTTTGTTTGCATTGCTAACTCAAGAACATAATTCTGTTCCAGGCAGTTTCAGGCTCCATAAATAATCCTTATAAATTTCAACATCTATAGAGCCAGCTCTGACGAACGTATTTTTTACAACATTCTCCCTGCTATATTTCAATCACAAAAGCTATGTGGAATGTATGGTAAAAAATACTAACATCAGAACACTGCTGCAAACTAGGGTCTAAAAAGAATTCTTGGTACAAAGTGGTTTCTGAAGGTTACAGAGAAGAAATTCTCTATAAGAAGACCACCTCTGCTGAAAACACAACAATGCTGCATCTACACGAAGGGAGATGATTAAGATCCGAAAGATCCAAAAAGTTTCACAGTGATTGAGTCTTCTCCTTTTACAAAGTGGGCCTCCTAAATGTTCCCAGTAGGCTTCTTAAGAAAAGTCCTATTCTGCTTTAATTCCTTTAATTCCATTTTTTTTCTGCTAACCTTTTCTGAGGCAGAATTGAGGTAGAGTCATAGTCTTTTTTTCTAGGGTTACAAAGCACCGATGCAAAAAAGCAACTCCTACATCTCTGATTCAAGATTACCCTAATCCAGCTTCTTTAGGAAAGAAAACTCAAAAAGGAAGTAAATATTTAAATAGTATTCAGACGTTTCTGCCATTTTTTATTTCCTTTGTAGTGAGACAGTAACATCCACGTCCCAACAGAATAACAACCAACCAAAAACATTTTCTAAGAACGACCTATTCAGAAAGCTACAGTGAAAAATCAATTAAAAGGCTACTAAACATTTCTCTAAGGGTCCAGATTTTCTCAGGGTGGTGGTGGAGGAAGAGACAACAGAAACTAATAACTTACCAAAATGGATGTCATATTTACATAAAGCTGTGTGTGTTTTATCTCAAAGGCCTCATCTATACTGCAGTCATTGCAGGATATAACAAAGTCTAAACATTTGTGTGTTCTAGCCTCCAAGACCACTCCAGACCATCCAGGAGCAAACAATATTACACAGCAAGGTTTTCAACACCTAATGGAGACAGTTTGTGCCTCCCTGTTTTCAAACAACTAATTCAGCAAAAATCCAATTGTTGCTCAATAAAGCTTTTCAATATTTAACTGTTCAAAAATCCTCTTCAGCTAAGCTTTTCAATATTTAACTGTTCAAAAATCCTCTTCAGCTACATTTGAAGGCTTAACACCACAAATGTGATTTTGAGGCTTCTATGAAACACAGACTTCAACTGGGTGACAAGCGTTAACACAAAAGCACGACTGGGACTACAAATCTGATTACAGACATCACTGGTCTCCTAGTAAGCTGAAAAATAACTCTAAGCTATATGAGTGGTTGGCAACCTGGACTACATACCCAAGGCAAAAGACCTGTCACACCCTGCAAACCAGCTTCAGATTTCAACTGTACTGCAAATTGAAAGTGATCTATAAAAACTGGTCTTGGTCTTGTTCAGAACCGTGAGAAAAAGAAGCTATACTTCATCTTCTCACAAAAGTCTATTTAAACAGCCAACAGAAAGGTACCAAATGAATACTTTCTTGAATAACACATTTTGTAAATTTAAATGTAAGTAACTTTAGGCTGTTAAAAGTAACACACAACTGAGAGATCAAAGTTTCAGGGAATATTCTACAGACGAGGGAACACAGTATACCCTCTCATGCTCTTGCATACTCAAATGTCAGCATCATCAGGCAAGTGTGATTTCTCAGACGTGTTTTGCACATGTAGGCTTGCAGGAGGCCTCCTCCATGGTCTGTGTGTTCCCACTTGAGAAAACTCAGTCAGCACTGGAAGTTTTGCAAATGGCAAAGTGAGGAGCTCTTGTTTAACAGTGACAGCAATTCTCCACTCCCAACATGGGAATTCAGATCTCTAACCAAATCAGGACCATTCACAGGTATTGAAAACTTCAGGAATTCTTCCTCAGTTTTTGTGACAAATTATCACCATAGCTGAGAGCGAAGCCCCAGTAAAGTCATCCTCTTCTATACCGAAGCGGCAAATCCACACGGAGGCCCTGGCGTAGTAACAACTCTTAGTATATAAACTAATTCTCTTACAAGGCTGTGGTTGTAGTATTATTTTCAGTTCTTGTTGACTCTTTCACCCTACCTAACCACAACTTTCCAAGTTATTTTCATATACACCTGTAACTTTTCTTTAAAATACTGAAGTCTTTAGCTTCAGGAAGAAAACAGAACTCATTTGGTAAAATTAGAAACCTGCAATTTCATCATCCTGCTTTCCTCATGACATAAGCAAAATGGAAAATACTACACATAAAAGTAAATTAAGAAACCAAACAACATAGAAATCATGTTTTCTGAAAGCATTTTACAATCATCATTTAATTTCTGAGCATCTTTCATACAAAGTTGGTTTAAAAAAAAAAAAAAGGCAAATTCTCAAAGGGTATCTGAATACCCTTGTTCTTAAGGTTAAAGCTCTCTGTTTATGGGATAGGGAAGAAGAGACGACCAAAAGACTTGGTAATGAAGTGGAATAAAAGGGATTTTTGAAGACTGAGAGCCTATGGCAGTCTTTAAGAGCCAAATCTTACCAGGAAAGGGTTGCAAAAAATTCTCATGAAGCCTACGTTTCCACTGCACATTTTTAATAGCAGTGATCAACAAGGTTAAACCAACACAGCAGACAGATGCAGCATAGTAAACTCTGCTGTTCTCTAAGATCTGACAATCAAATACAAATTAAGAGTGAAATGATTAAAAAAAAAAACCAACAACCCATAACTCTTTTCCCACCTCCACATAACTTGACTTGTTTACTAATGTTATTCAAGGTCCACAAATAGATGCTTTCAATTTTTAGCTTAAAGTTTCAATGGAAAGCTTTCCAGAGAGCAGAACAATATATAGTTGTATAATCCAAGTCAAATTTGAAATTTTTTGGTAAGAAGGTAAGTAAATACAAACAACAAGCACCAGTAAGAAGCATCTCTGACCCACTGAAAGATTACTCATGTCAATGGTTTTACCCTTAAAAGAAATACTGCTTTCAGTGCAAATGAAGCCTGACTGACAAGTAGCTAAAATCAGGACGATGATCATATGGAAACAACTTGTTCAGTGCCAAGAGCTTCCAATGCCCACAACACTGAATCTGAAGGTGGACTACTCGCAGTTCACACAAGCCTCTTTAGAACATAACAGTAATAATAAGGAGCATTTACAGCCATCTGCATAAAGTGTGAAACCCTCTAATACACAAGACAAACTCTCTCACAGAGAACTAGCCTTTCAGGAACATGGCAGGTATGAAATCCACCCTTTTTAAAAGGGATGTCTGATTTGCAGTGACTGAAGAAACTGAAAGGCTTTGATCAATGAAGATAAAACATGAAGTGACAAACTATCAAAAAGCATAGCACCATTTAACTCCACATTCATAAAAACAGTCCTCCCAGTCAATTTGAGATATTAAATAAAGGACCCTAACAGCAACTGCTACTTTAAAACCACTGTCTTAAGATATTAATTGCTGGGAAAAGTCACTGGGTTCAGAAAGGTTGCTGGAATATGGAATAGTCATCTTAAAGAGCCTGCATTTTGTTTAACACATTAGAAAACCAGGGTGGTTTCTCTCTTCCTCTCCACATTTTGCAAGCTTACAAGAACTTTAAGTAAACTACTCTGACATTAATATGCTTTCTATTTAATAGAATCTGTAAGTAGTTATGTTCAGCAATGGAGACTTCCTTTTAGTTTTTCAAGGAAATTCTCTGCTGCAGCCTATAAAACTGAGGTACATGTTAATGATAGGAAAAATGTAGAAAATAGGTAAAAAGAACTCTTCTTTCTAATAATGATAGGGTAATCCTGGTTATATGTACCACCTGGAGGACAAGAGGCTGGAGAGCAGCCCCACAGAAAGAGATGTGGAGGTTTGGGTTGACAGCAAGTCGGATATGAGTGAACAGTGTGCCCTGGCAGCCAAAAGGGTCGACGTGCCCTGGGGTGCCCCAAGCACAGCACAGCTGGGCGTTCGGCAGGGGGGGGTGGTGGGGGGTTGTCCCGCTCCACGCTGCACGGGTGCGGCCACACCTTCAGGACTGTGTCAACTCAGGCTTGACTAAGTAAAAATATTTTGTGTGTAAGCTGAATATTTGCAATAAAGAATTAGAGAGAAAACAGGTTGCACTCCTATACGATGCCAAATGTAACTTTATTTCACCTCATCACTTAATCTATTCAAAAAGTTGGGATAATAGTCTTTTAATATTACACCATATATTATTCTTGAAACAAGAACTGTTGGCTTTAGTTTTTTTAACTATGTATTTCTGTACAAAGGCCGGTAAATAGGGTCCCAATCCCAGTGAAAGCTTCTACTTAACTTAGGTAACACAAACACTCTCAGATGACTGAAAGCTACTATGTCACCTTCCTCTTATTCCTCAGCATGGAATAAATTTAAAAGAGCATATTAGTATTTGTCATTCAGTAGTCAATATCCATGAAACCTGTCACTAATTCAACTTACTGAATTATGTTTTTCTGCTAGAAATTGGACTGAAAAGTGAGTTTCCATTGTTCCATGAAGGGAAGAAAATTCATGCTCTAGAACATATCAGAAAGAATGGATTTTTAAAAAACTAGGCCTTAACTCATTAAATACTTAGAAGAAAAAACAGCAGAAAATTATTTTAACAAATTGCAGACATCTGTTCTAGCACCTTTTTGCCTGGGACACCTTTGCTTTCCATGCTCTTGTCAACAAAACACTATTTCTGAATTAATCATAATATTATTCAAATACATTTTCAGAGAGTCAATAGGAAGCATGTCTTTTTTTGTTTCACTAGAAGGGCACTAGAGTAACTACTTAATTCCAAGGTAGTAATTTGAAAATCAGGTCAAATGTCCAGAAATATCAGGCAAGGACATCCATATTTCTAAAAGTTATGCATAAGAACTGTAAATAAAACCAAGAGTAACAGAAATAATCACAATCTCACATCCCATCTCTGAAAACTAAACTAATCATTTAGAACTGATGTTTACAGCATTATAACCTTGACATTTTCAAGTCAAACCTGAGTATGGTACTGGATTTTAATATTCTATGTGTATACACACACTGGCAAAATTTTATATATAGGCACAAACATTATTTGCATATGACTGTCAGGAAAATATCTATTTGCCTTAAAATCTGTTATACAACTTAGTGAAAAATAAAAGCCACTGCTGTAACAAAAAATATATTTGGTCAGGAGAAAACTCAAGTGGATTAAGAAGGAAGTGTGGAACATGTCCAAAGTAAAACCCTAGAAAACTGTATAAAAATCACCATAAATCTATTAAACAGTGTTTAAAACTGGTTTTTTTAAGCATATCTTTACATGAATGGATGCCTATTACATATACTTTACATACATATACACATATTAAATCCTATTTAATTTTTCTGAATCGTCATCATTCATAGCTACTCAGATGTAATGTAGTAACATGTACTAAACATGTAGCAACATATAAAAATGGATAAATACCAACTTTTTTGCTATTTAGCTTTAAAAATCAAAATTTTATTCATCTGAACGTCTTCTTTGTATTAAAACTGAAGTATCTGGATGTGAATGACTCCCCTTTCTGCTATTGCTACTTCATTCTCATAAAAGGAAAGATAAATGGTTTGAAAGGACATGTCTATCATTCATATCCCAGTACAACAGACGTGTTAAGAAAAAAAAAACATTTTTTTTCCTCTCCTGTTCTGTTGATCGTCATCTGCTTGGGAGAAATAATAGTTATTTTGCGAACCTCAGTATCTCCCATCTGAGTGCAACCCTCGCATGCAACTGACACAGTAAGAACAGCTACAATTTAGAGAAATATGTAAAACCCGTTATTAACTTTCATCTACTGCACACGTCTTATCATGGGCATTTCTGAGCACAAGGCAGGGTAAGTTCCGTCCCTCTGTAAACGGTTATTTCGGCTTCCATTCGAGCGGCCCTTTCTTAGAGCACAGAGCCCTTCGAACACGGGGGG
>NW_009604139.1:0-14251 GCF_000690535.1 Cariama cristata
GGTCTCTCTAGAGCTTCACACCCACCCCCCAGCCCGGAGCCTCCTGGGCATAGCTCGGGCTGGATCCCGAGCTGAAATTGGGAGGGAAGGGTTAACGGGCAGGCAACGTATTAGAGGGAAATTGCCCTTTCATGCTGCTTTATCTCACTGAATTCGTTTAATTGATGAATCACATAACTTCGGGATGGAGAAGACCCATTATGTCATCAGCTTCCCTCTGCTGCCAGTGCAGGATTGTTCCCTACAGTATATGATCCTGTACATTATATAAAAGCTTGCTGCTCGCTTTGTCAAAGCGGGAGAGGTGATCAAATGCAACCGGGGCCTGTGTAATTTGAAGCACTCCAGAGTTAAGTAACACCAAGTTCATGTTTAACAGACCTGGTCTCATTAGCTTTCCACTGCATAATACATTATCTTCACTTAAGATCACCACCTTGGCAATCCAAAAATACTTAACCGTCTGACCTCACGGATGGTTTGTGTCTTTTCTTCCCGTCCCCTTATTTATCCCCACGTTTTGTCGTTTTGGAGTGGTTTTTTTTTTTTTGATGGTGGTGTGCTTTGGGTTCTTTTTGCTAGACTACAAACCGTTCTAAAATCCTCTAGCCCTAGCTGCGCTGTAATCACAGCTACTTTGCGTGCTGCATTCACCAGCCTTGGTGGAAACAAAAGTGCAAAGAAAAAGAAACAGATTTCCTGTCTAGCCTGGTATAGGCTGCTTTCTTTTTCAGTGAGCATCACATACGCTGAAAGTTTTGTGAGAAACTTCTGGTGAAGTTCTGAGTAAGAGAAAAGCCTCTTTCTGCCACTCCTGGGCAAAACAATCGAAATGCTAAATAAAAAGAGAGCGTCTTCTCCTAGTGAAAATCACAATCACTGATTTTCTGTCTCATGGTTTAGCAGCTCAGCATCAGCACTCAGCCTTGGACGCAACAGCCGTAGACCCTGGACAAACTACCCTCCCCCCCACAAAAAAAAAAAAACAACCCACAAACAAAACCAAAAAACAGACAGTCCTGTTGCCTAAACTAACCAGGCTGTTTTCAACCCTTCAATAAACTCGGCTACAGCCTTTGACTCAACATCCTCTTATGGCAGTGAATTCCACGCCTGGATGACACGCTGCACAGAGCCGACTGCAAAGTATTCGGAGAGCTCTGCATTCGGCGCGCCTGGAACTGCTTTGCAGAAATAGCTCTGTGAGCTAGGACTCACCCGCCTCTGGTGCAGTATTAAATCCCCCTGGAATAGTTCAAAGACAAATACGTACGCTCAGGAGTGTGATGAAAACGCAAATCTGACAATCAGAAGCCTGAGTTCAAGGTGCTGTTCTGCCCTTGGTTTCCTGCATGATTGCAGGCAAGTTCTATACGTTCTCCTTTTGTATCTGAAAAAATAGGACTAAAAGCGCTTCCTTTGCCTGTCACAACTGCTTAGGCTGTTTGTTCCCGAGAGCTGTCTTAGCACGGCAGAACCCAAATCCTCATTGGAAGCTGTGGGTACACCAGTAGCAGGAAAAAAAAATTAAATAATAATGCCCTTCGTTTTTACATTACAGGGTAGCAAAAGGACAAACTGGCATATTGCTACCCCCCTCCTCATTTTGAATAGCTTTGAGCTCTGTGATTTCATGTTCCAAGCTAACTCCCATTACTGACAAGCAATCGTGCTGGAAGGTAGGTATCTTTCTAAGAAAAGTGGACTATTAGCCGTAGGGTCACTGAAAATCTTGTTAAGGCACGTAGGCTCGTGACCAGTAAAACTAGGGCTCACAAAGACGCCGTACGTTGCACGTTACAGTGCTAAGTAGCTTGAATTAAATGTTGAGGAATGGAAGGAGACTCCAACTTGCTGCCGGATTTGAAGTCAGGCTGCTGCTATTTCGTACTTTTTGTATTACAGAAAATGGCCAATAGCAGTTGAAGTGGTGATCCCTCCCCAAGAATTCAACTGAGAAGTTCTGTTCAGGAGCAAAAGTTTTCATAGGGAAACTACAAGTTGCAAACAATCAAAAGCCCAGCTTTGTGCGGTGGTAGGTCTGGTGGTACGATGCGAATAGCGTTAATCCCCTCTCCGAGAGCAGTTTGCTGTGAGAAACACTTCCACTTGAGCTCCCCAATGGAAAGTGCATCCAGCCTGGCGTGGTGGTGGGGATGGATGAGCGCAGGCAGATGGGGAAGCGGCAGGCGTTCCGAGTTGCACAGGTTGAGGAGCTTCGCTGCCATCTTTGACAGTTGCTGATGTCACTTTTCATAGGCAACCAGAACTCTTTGCGTCAAAGATAGGTCAACACAGCAAAAGCAGAACCATTTCTGCAAGCTCAAAGTCTTGCCTGATAGACAAAGCTGCAGGTTCCCGTGTTTCAGTCTGGCAAACGAAAGATTTCCCCTGGTGAGAATTTTTTAATTTTTTGTCTTAGAGAGAGAATCGAGTCATTGATTAAAACTCTTAGGGTATTGTAAGGATTAAAGAAAAATTGTGTTGAATGACTGTGACTCTGAAACTGGATTAAAAAATAACCACTGGTGTTATGCAGTGAAACAGGCTTTAAACGCTGTCACCAGGGAAGCTGAAAACTGCTGATTGACATCAACGGACACAGTAGCAGAGCGGATTTCCCAGCATGACATCATTCATGTAGGTGTCATGACTGACACACTAAGCATGCTAAATTTCCTCGACATGAAGAAGAGACAGTTTGTGTGATGGAAACCATTGCAAAATCCAAAGTGGCAAGTGATGTCCTGGTTGTTTGAACCTTATGGATCTTCGTAAGCATCGTAGCCCCAGTGCATCTAAGCCTGGAAAACAGCCTGGTAACATTATAGCTCCATTTAGAGCTGCATAAACCCACAAATGACTTGTGCAGATGTCACCGTAGACATCATTTAATGGCCTTAGAGACAGAGGATGCTATGCATCAAGCTCTCGAGGTGTTTTGGCCTAAATTTGCCTTGCAGAGCCTCTAACAGTCGTTAATGGTCTATGACATGGAAAAAGTCAACAGCCAGAACCAAAGGTAAGCTTGTGGTGTTGACAGTTGCATTTTATCCCTTGAGGGGACCAAAGGACCTTTTAAGAGGTTTTTATCTTTTAATACTAGTTTATGAACCTTGTTACTATCCTGCAGTATTATTAGGCATTGTTATGACCGGGATAATCAAATCTCATGCTTCAAAGCATACTGAGAGCTGATGGGAGATGACAATGACTTTTGTTCCCTCTTCTCATATCATTTCATTGTTTTTCCTGCTCCTTTTTAAAGCCTTAAATATGGGCCCTCTATGACCCAAAGAGGCAACGAGTAGATCCAGTCCTGTGGTTACACAGAGGGAAGAGGAGAGCTTGGGAGAACATCCCTGTGAAGAAGGAAGCAGAAACTGCCCTCCTTCACGTGGCGGTTTTGCTTCTAGGACCAGCCTGAGGAGAAAAGATGCTGCTGCCTTGCTGCTTTTTATCCCACGTCAGTGGATTGGATACGGGCAAAGTGTGGCAGTGGAAGGATGGCTGGGCAGAGGAGAAGTGAAAATGTGCTGTATTAGGAAAGGGTTGAGCCTGCTTTTGTCCTCCTCCAAAGCAGCTGTATAATCAGTCGAAATGAAAGCGCAAAGCGCTAATCCACCCCACAGTGCCCAAGCTACACTACAGAAAATACCAAACTCTTGAGGGCATGTACCCATAGGAGGAACACACTTCTACATGAAATGTGATTAAAAATGCTTAGCAACAATATTTTCACAGTTTTAATACCACTTCCTCCTTCTCTGACCTCCTTTCCTGGTCCTAGATTTTCTTCCCCAGAGTTTTATGCAACTGGCTACTGTTAAGAGAACCCCTTGCTCAAGCAGGCTGGGTCTGGCCTGTGAAAGGAAGAGAACATACTTTATTGAGATCTATGCACCAAGTCTTTAAAAATAATTTCTGTTTCACATTTTGCACACCAGGAACAGCACTTGGAGAAGAAGTCCTGAATGACTTAGCAACAGCTTCTTCTTTCCGTGGTTACCTGAGCATACTCAGGCATTTAATACACATTACTTCTTTCTTTAACAGTACCCACTTTTGGCTTCCCATGATTGTATTGCTTAGTATGAGACCTTATACAAGCACTGGAGCAAGAACTTTGTTCACAAATGCTGCTGGCCATGGGGTATAGAGACCAGAGGGTGAACTTTCCCCATGTCACTAGGGGCGAGCATCACAGGAAGCACTGCTGTCAGAGGAGGGGAACACCTGAGGAGGACAGAAGAACACCAGAGCAAGTACCTTCTTGTAAAACCAAAAAGCATTCTGGCGATGGGTCCTTGTCATACACAACCAAGAATTCAGCTTTGGGAACACTGAGGTTTCTCCTGTGTGAAATCATTTGCAGGACGATTCCAGCTTATAGGAAAGATGCGTCAACAAAGCTGACACATATCTAAAGAAAGCCCCCCTCATATGGCATTTCTACTTGAACTGCCCAGGAAAGAATCAGAAAGTGATGGTCCTTATAGCAAACTCCAAACTTGAGGCTGAAGACAGAGTGGTGATGGACACAAGCATCATCATTTAGTTGAGTTTTCTAAGAAAAGGGTGTGGCTTAGTAAATCAAGGCATTTCAGGTTACTCACAGTGCTCGAATAATCTACCAGTCTTACCATGGCCATAACTACAACTATCCCACTGCATCCGAGCCAAATTTAGTCCTAGCTGGGCTGCAAAATCACCTGCAATAGAACTCCAGGAACACTCATTAACAGCAACATTAGACTGCAGTAATGAGATTTACAATTTACAGCGATGATTTACAGTTGAGGCTATTTTGAGGCCAGTGGACAGATACGAGCTCTTGGTAAGTTGTTGTGAAATGTGGCACGTTATCACTTGGTCTTATGATAAAGGACACTCAAAAAGTCCATCCATCACTAAGCAAGCCATGTGGTAAGCATAGTACCCCACTGGAATATCTCCAGTCTGGGAGAGCAGAGGGAGAAGTCCCCACGAGTCCCATTTAGCCTTCCAAAAAAGTGTTCCCTTGTAGTTTAAGGAGACTGAATGCCTACCTCAAAAGCTGACTACGAATCTGACACTCAAGGTACCAAAACATGAAGCTCTGTTGGCATTCTCAGTGTTACTGAGGGAAAACTCTGTAAAGTAGAGATGTCAAGAGACCTACAGAGAAAGGAACAGAGGATAAATCAGTGGCAGTGGAAAAAGAAAAACAATGATCATCTGCATAAAAAGAGAATCTACACTGATGCCAAACCAGCGTACACAGGATTGGAGACAAGCCACCAGTCTTTAACAGTAACAGAAGTCAGGCTCAGTTGCATGTATCATGTTCAAAAGTATTGAGTGTTTCTTATGAGTTAGGACAGGATCTTGAACTGGATTTGTCATCACCTTTATCATACCTGACAGAGTGTGAATGCCAGGGACATGATCATGATTACAGTGTTCCCAGCAGAAACCAAAATGCACCATAGAGGGACTCCCAGGCACCAAGGCGGTGGCTGGTGACACTTTCTACTGGAACTGAAAGTGTTGAAGTAGAAAGAGTCCCCAGCCATGATTCCAGCCTGTGACTGGCCCCAAGGAGATTCTGAGAACAGCAGATTAGCCTGAACGCAGATAAGCTGAAGCTTGCGGAGAACGGTGCCCTGAACATCTGTGAACTTTTGAGTGCTTCCAATCATACCTCAAAAACCTTAGAGCCACTAAAGAAATGTCCAGAGCAAAAGTAGTGAAGGACTTCTAGGGGTTCATAAAGAAGATAAACTACTAGTTTCTTCTTGTTTATCCTCCATCTCCCAGGACAGAAGAATCATCTAAGCAGTTAACATGCAGAGACACCATTTGGCAGCAGTCAAAGCCTCATGTGATGGAGTAAAGGCACTCCAATGCAGGGAACCAGTCCCAAATTGCTATAAACCCCTGGAACAGATAGAGCCACAGAAAGCCTGGAGCCACACTGCTGCAAGGTCAGCACCTTGAGCACTTACTGGTGGAGCCCTGACACAACGGGGACAGAGTCAGATAAATAAGGAGCCGCTGCCCCTGCGTAAGGGGGGGTGGGACAATCCCATTGTGTCACTTTGGGGCACGGCATAAAGATGCAGTGTGAGCTCCAGCAGAAAGAATGCATGATGAGGAAGTGCTGAGTGCTCCTGAAAGCTGTCTGGGTAGGATGATAAAGGCATTAAAACAGCTTGTACATGGAGTGTGTACTGGAAGAAGAAGGACCACAGGCATCGCCCATCTTGTTACCAGGCAAAGGACTGGGGGTGGGGGGGTGGGGTGGGGTGTGCACGCACACGTGCAAGATGGGATTTTATTTAAAGCAGGACAAGCAGTAATCCCTGCAAATATAAGAGCTGACATCAGGAAATGAATAACTTCATACCTAGGGATAGAGGGTGCTTTATTTAAGCCAGACTATTTCCATTGGCCGGGGACCAATGTGCATTGCAGAGCATATATGACCCAGCGTGACATGTGTGCAGGGTACACTGATCAGTTATGATCTTTCTGCCACTCCAAGATGCCTTTACAAATGGTCATTTTTAAGGACAGGAGGTGGACAGTCTGCTTTCTGAGAGGTGATCAGGACTCAAGCGGCGCCTTCCCACAGCATGACATGCCCAACACGCTCTGCTCCGACATGATGCGTAGCACACTGCAGCAGGATTTATGCGATTCAGCGCTTAACAGGGCAGATTTGAGTACCAGATGTCTTGCCGTGGGTATCAAAAATGAAAAAGAGCGAGAGCAAACAAAGTTGGCAGCATAAACAGCGGAGGGACTGATAGCAAAACCAAGACAGTCAGGAAGAGATCCTTACCTGCCAAAAAGCGATGCTTTTTCCCTAAGACTAGGCAGGAAGCGAGGAATGCATCGATGAAGAAGAAGGTGTGGAGAAGGGTGGGTTGTAGTCCAGCAACCAGGCTTTAGAAGCAGTTACACTAACCAAGCCACTCACAGGAAAAAAAAGGAAGAAAAGAGACAGTAATTTGAGGCTGCTGTTCAGAGTGGAGCAGATGTGAGTGGTAGCACGGGTAATGGCCCAAGGAAAGCGGCTGCAATCTGGCAGGGATCACAGGTAATAGCTACAGTGACAGGACAGTGGTAAAGGAGAACTGACGATAGCTGCAGAGCTGGGAGAAACGACACAACCTGAGCAAAGACCGAGCAAGTGCAGGACCTCACAGAAGACACCAGCACCGAACTTCTCGTGCAGCATAGCAGCACGAGCGGGAAATGGGGAGTAGTTTGGCAGATGTGAGGGAAATCAAAAGCCCTGCAGCAAGAGGCTCCGTCTCTCTTGGAGGGACTCAGGATCTGCAGCCTCAACTGTAAGTCTACAAAAAGCTTGAAAGAACCACACAAGGGCAGAAAATGCTGAGCGAAGAGTTGAAGTGCCTGTGTCTATGGAAATGCTCCCTGTTGCTGTTGTCCTTCCGTGATGAAACCTCCCGGTGCAGGTTGGTTTGCAGAGCTGCTTTGGAAGCAGGGTTTCCTCTTGCATTATTACCAGCATGCAGGAGAGACAAAAATGACTAGCAGGGTGTGTTTCAAACATTTACTGACCTTTTAACCTCAAGTTAGAGTTACGGTTGCATGTCCTCTTTCAGGAATAGGATGGTTTCTTTCTGAAGATCTTGCTGACCTGCCTGGCTGGAATAGTGGTTGTATACTGGAGAGATGGCTGAAGTGAAGCAGAAGCAATTATTTATATAAAAAAGAAAGAACTTGAATAAACAAAAAATACTGGCAGCTACTGTGTATTAAAGTGAAAGACCCAGATGCTTTCAAACCTTGTCTCCAGGTGATTGTAAGTGCTTCAAAATAATTCTCTTGCCCAAAATGAAGGCAGCTAGGCAGTGCTCGAAGACTATCAGTCCGTCAGTGTTCAATCTTTTCTGTGCCTTGGGCACTGCTATTGGTCTAGCTTCTCAGTCTTGCTTTTTTGTGTCTTGTCGTAGTTATGTCTGGGCCAGGGTCTATTTTGGACTCTAGAGGTTTGTGACCTATTCCTTTTCTGGAGGACTGGAGCCTCCCCTCTTCTGTGCTGTCTATGGCAGAAGGGAATGGTCCGCTTTCTGTTGGGTGTATTTCTTAAGTGCTTTGTTAGATCCTAGCACTTAAGTTCTCAGCACCTCTTGTTCTGATTTATTTTCCCTTGAAGTCTCAAAATCAAGTTTCATGACGTTTAAAATGCCACTGAGAGCTTAGTGAGCACATTGCAGTAGGGCCATTAGACTTCAGACAAATCTTTCCCTCCCTACATGGCAACTTGCTGATTTATTTACAAATTGCTTGCCTTTTGAATTTCTAAAGCTTTTGCCCCATTATGTCACACATTTCAGATCCTTGCACATTATGTAGAAAAAGAGAAAGGACGTTCGTCTGCATTACCTCCTGTCTGTGTCCCATTGCCTCAAAGCGATAGTCCATGACTTAATATTCAACACTGTATAGCAGTGTTTTCTGACTTTAATGGTGTCTAAGGATTGATCCTAGGATAATGATCCTATTGTACCGTGCAGCAGAAAAACACATTGCTAATGCGAAACATGCCAGGAGGAGCCTTTCAACAAGGTACAGATAGCAGTAAGTACGGCAAGATGTGTGTTGTAGGGCAAACGTAACAGCGCGGTGCAAAATTCCTTGCCAGCAGCTACTTTAAAATGTTCTGCTAATAACAGTATGTTATAAAAGGCAAAAACATGCAGTAGAATTCCCCAAATCTGAGTCAGAATATCGAATTTCTGTTCTTACTCAATCTTACCGAATATCTTGTTTTTCCTACACTCCAAGAGGTGCTTTGGAACAGGTAATCTGGCCAAAACTGCTTCCCCAACATGGGACTGTGCCAACATTATCCTGGGTAAGCATCTCTCGGCCACTGTGATATATGGCAGGAGCCAGTAAACCTACTCGTAGAAGGATGCTAGGTGTCTGCCTGAAACTTGAAGGTAACCCAGCAATTGAACTAGCAGGCGTACATTTTGGGGAGGCACAGTCCTTGTTCTACGCTGAACCCCCTTGCTACCTTTCTTTGGTTCCAGAGCCTGTCATCCCGTCATAATGTTTGATTTCCCTTATCCTCATCGATACAGCTTAAAAACATAAACCTTATGCTTGCCTCTGTCCTTTATAAGCCAATACCTTGCCTACGGAACCTTCTACGAACTGGATGACATGAAAGGTACCCAACCTAGCTGCAGGAACAGATAATACCTACCCAAGCCTCCTGTGTCTTGGCATATTTTATACATGGCAAATCCATCTCTTTTTCCACTGTGAATGAATATGGATTTTTTTACCCATTTGTTTATAATTTTACAGAATTCGCAAACTACAACTTACATATCTGTGGACAGATTTCAAGTTTCCTTATGAAAATTTTACCTAGGCCTAGTGTTAGGTCACTGTGCGTAGTTCTGTGAGGACATTTTCCTACAACAGTGGAGCAGTAGAAAAGTAATTATGACATTTTGTTTGATTAATAAAAAGAAATAGAAATATAATAATTAAGACATGGTATTGGATGATATCTTTCTCTGTAACACTAGGTCTATGCTTGGGTATCTTGTATTGTGGGGAAAAAGGTGGAGATTAAAAATGCATTGAATATGGCAACTGAAGATGGTGAATGGTATAGAGAAAAAAATATGTAAAAATAAAGTATTTCAACATAAACCAAATCTTTCTTTAATTAGTCACTGCAATTTAATAAATTTATCGCAAATTGTGAGTAGTTTCAGATTATTCACAACTGTAAATTTTTTAGAGTTGACTTTATTTAAAAAAGGTCACCCTTCTAACACACAGGCTCTTGTGACTACATATATCTCATTGGGTTGCTACCAGTTGGAAAATCAGTGCGTGGAGCCGAACTTTGACCTTTCTGTTGCAAAATCGGAGGAAATAATCAACTGAAGGGGATAAAGGAGAATCCTCATTAAAGAGGAAGTGGTCCATGGCAATAGCAAACAGAAATCAAATTCGCTTGTGCAAAGATACGCTTTGCCAACTAGCCCACAAAGGACAAAGGACTCTACTTATTTATCCAGCAGGATGAAGAATCTGAAAATTATAAACTGGAGCATTAAATTAATCTGAATAATTATGTGTTGTTACAGCAGTGGTTGGACAGCCCACTCGGGTGTGGAATCCTGCTTTTGCCAAAACACTGTACGAGCAGCCCAGGCTGCTCTTTTACGCTAGCCAGGGAAACAACAAAGACATCCAGTGACATTAACAGCAAGTAAATACAGAACAATCAAAGGAGCTATTCCTTCTCACAGTATGAAAGTCACCACTGTATTGAGGACAAGCACAAGTCATATGTTCCTCTTAAGTCCTACTTAATCCCTGCTTTGAGGATTTAAAGGACATTCAAGTGATTCATAAGCCCTGTGCATGTTCTCTACACAAGAATGATTTTTACCCACCATAGAGTCAGCTGAGCCATGGAAAATTCTGCAGTGGGTCGCATCGGTGGAATAATACTGCTGTGTTCAAGGAGGTCTGGCTGATGCTCTGTCTGACTGTTGCAGCTGTAGCTTTAACATCTAACATACTGATAATCAAAACTATGGCGTGCATCAATTCCCCAGAGGGGTCTGGAGGTAATGTATGTCTCTTACCGGCATCGTTACATATCTGGCTGAGAAAATAAGTCAAGGAGGAGCTTTTACCAAAGCATCAGGCACCAGCCAGGAATAAAGGCAGGAGGTCTCTTCTGACAGTTCATTGATCTGATTCAGAGTGGCGAACTTTCTGTTTTCCGCAAAAAAAAATGGACAGAAAAATGCCTGTTTGCTTGCAGAGAATATGGCCAATTGGGAAATGGACCAAAATCGGTAAGGCAGTGCCTAAATATTGGTGCTTTTGAAGGTAACAACCAAACTGCGAAAGATGGCTTCAGATGCCTTTTGCATACTGTATGTGAATTTATTTTGCTTGAGTTTCTGGTTTATGCATCTTTATGGTAATCTGTTATTGTTCCTCTTGCATATTTTTTTGCAGGCCCTTTGGCAGTGACTCTTGCATCTATCACAGCTCAGTTTTGCAGCATGCAGCGGAAGGGAGATTATTCTGATCTATAATTCTGTCAAATGACACTCCTTAAGATATTATATAAGCTTGTAAAGGTGAATTTATGCTTCTGGCTTTTACTTCTCTTTGTGTCTGGACCACTTTGATGCATAAGAATCTTTCAGTAAAAGGAAATAAACACGTACTCCCACCACTTGCTAGATCCATGAGCTCTCAGGGTTTCTTTGTAGAGGGACTGATACTTTCATTTCTCCTTTATTAATAGGAAAAAGAAAATAGCTGAAGAATGTACATGTGACTTGAAAATTGCATCCTGATTTTGGTAGCAGCTTAACAGGCAGGGAAGAGAAATTCAAACACATAGACAGATGCAGAGAAAAATTGGCAATGAAAAAGTATCAGAGACAAACTCCGGACAGAGCAATCTTTTTTGCATCTGCGGAATAAATCCAAAAGTGGGTGGAGGAGTGCAAGGTCACAGAGTCATTACTCTTCTTCGTTAGAGGCACAGTGTGGTCCTTGAGAATATCAAGAAATGGCATCGTGTCTAAAGCATAAAGTGCTAGATACCGAAACTTAGATAAAGTTCTAGATGCTTGATGCTAGTGCTAGAACTCTGGTTCCAACTTCTGACCCTCAGCAGCAGTGTCCGCTTGGTCCAGACACTTTTCTTTCCTTTTCCATCTTTCATCTTGCCTTTTCTATGTTGACTGCAATCTCTCTGGAGGAAGAGTTTACTACATGTCCATGCCATATCTAACTCGGGTGACTCTGATGCTGTGCCAGTAGAAGAATACAAAAATCTTCAGCTTGACACTCAGCAACACAGCTGGAAAACTGGAGAGGGACTAATAGCACCGTTTGTTCCTAGTGGAGCATGACCTCTGTCCAACTTTGATCATTTAAGAAAAGAAATCTTTCCTAGATCCTTTTAAAATACTTTCCCTCCTGTGGTGTTCTTTTTTGTCACTGGATAGTTCCCCAGCTGTGGCAGAAACTCCCACCGTTCTGTCCCTGCTGAGAGGAAACGGTGCTTCCCTGCCAGTAGAGATGTTCTTAGTGCAATTATAAACCAGAGGTAACTCCTGTGCTATGCGGCATATTGCATTTACTCTGATTATTTAGCAAGAAATGGTGATCCAAAGCTCGCCGGTCCCACTGTGGCCCTGCTTTCCTTCAATAACTTTCGTAAGTCCTCCCCCATAATTTCATCCTCCAACTTGCAGCCATCCACAGCCATGCTGGAACACCTTATGCTTTGCAGCAGGTGGCAATGCAGTACTGCCCGCTGCCAAGATGAGCGGGTTCATTTTTCCATCATCTGCATCTTACTATGAAGCAGCAGAAAAAGAGGAAAAAAAACCAACCACTTGGCAGATGATCTGTGGCAGATATCTCCTGTTGTGGGGCTCTCAGCAATCTGAACACACCGATTCAAATAACTTTGAAATAAGCAAATGAAGGAGTCTAGAGACAGCGTGAAGCTGGCCCTTGTTGACATGGTTGACAGAATCCTAAAGAGAAACTACAGAGTTAGCTAAAATCCCAACCCCTGATTCTTAAACAGGCCTTATTTTCCCATGCTCTTGACAGGGGAGAGGGAGAGCATGTGCCCTCAACACAGTATTTGAATGGAGCATTTTCTTGAAGATCTCCAACTTGATTTGTGGCATTGTGCCTTTCATATCTGCTCTCTTGCCCCAATCTCACGGCGTCATGTTTCAGCATTAGCCTGGCTTTTGCTGGATGACTGCACATGATGTTGTAGAATTAAAAACTTTAGTTTTTAACAAACAAGTCTAAACAAAGTTTTAGTAGTAGCTAAAACAAAAGCAACCTTCAAGTGGGGAATCAGACGTCACAGCAAGGAGTGCACAAGATATCTATAGACAACCTGAAACAGTAACTCTAAAGAGGTTGAGAACTACCTTTATTAATTTCTCAGTTACCTGTGGAAAGCCAATAATAGCGTAGGGATTTGCAAAGGGAAAAATCAGGGGTCATTTACTAAATGAGTTCCTCTGTGAGTCAAGGACACATGTCAGGTCTACTCAACACGCTCTTTGACTCTACTTCAGATCTACACTGCTTTGTCCTTACCAGCATCCCAGAAAAGTGATGCCTTTGTTCCTTAGAAGTTTCACCATTTTTCCATTTTCTTGAGGAGCAGCTGTAGCACACCGTCAGCCTTTCTGGTTGCGGAGGCAGAGCTGGGCCGACACATGCATCCCTTTCACACAGACCCTAGTGAAAGTACTCCACCGAATCCTCGTTTTGTTCCTGATTTTATGTCTGGTGAGCAAGGCAGGCAATGGAGATACCGCAGTAGTTCTGGGACAGGTCTCATATAGATATCTCTTGACAAAGCTTCTGAAAATGGCATGTAGGGTATTCTGGTATTGTCGGAATGTCATCTGTACCAATGGTGATGTCATTTCTGACATTTTTAATTGAACATGGTATTAATCCAACCGACCTTCTGCCAATGGCAAAGCTGAGAAAGACAGATTGTGGTGGCACTGCCATTTCATATCGACACAGCATTCCTTAAACTTTCTCTCATCCTTCACATCTATAAGATCCTCTAGCCTTAGGATGTGATGGGACAAATGAAAGAGAATTGATTACAAAGTTGGGGATGGTTATCTCATTATGGTTATCAAAAACCAAAGAAAAATAACAAGTACTTCAGGTAAATGCCTTCCCAGAACAGCTGTGAAGCTACAAATCTGACTTTTTTCTCTGTACGGCAAAGAGTTGAAAATAAATCCTGAAAACAAATTATATTTTGCTAGGTGCTTGTTATTCAAATACTCAGAGTTATTCCAATTAAAAGTATCAACTAGAATTTTATTTCTTATTCCCTCTGTGTGTTTTTAATCACTTAATTTAAGGAAAATCAAGAGCTTTCAACTAGCTCAGGCCCACATCATGCTCAGTTTAGTACAAACTCGTATTTTCTGAAGACAGGAATTTCCAATTTCCTCTTTTGGAACTAAGCAACATTTCCAATGGCCCACTGATTGTTTTCAAAATAACAAACCAAAGCTTCATAAGTACAAGTGAAGCTTTCCCTGCCCTGTGAAACTCTGAATCTGTCTTAGAAATGGCTGCTCTAGGTTCCCTCAATAATAAATAGAGAGGGACACTTCTAGATGATGATTCCCATTCCAAGACTTGAAGAATTTCACAGAGGTCCCCA
>NW_009604139.1:14282-16347 GCF_000690535.1 Cariama cristata
ATGCCTGCTCTTCTACCTTGGGTCCCTTAGATAGGACTTGGGCAGAAGACAGCCAAAAAGCCTGATTCAAGCTCTTAGTGCAGTGCAGAGCCATGGCCTCTGGTGGATTTGCTCCTCACTGAGGATGCCAGAAGGGGGAAAAAAAGGGGTCAGGCAGTTAGGATACAGATCTCAAGGAAGAGCCTCCAGCAGCAGACAAGTTACCAGAGCTGAGACAGAGAGCAAAGAAAGGACGTACCATATGTTGCATTAACCTGGAGGTCGCTCAGTGCTGGTTTTATTCTACAGTGAGAGTTTGTAATATGTATTTTGGTTGAGTGGGAACCACCAAAGTCCCACACTGCTCCAGCCATGCTCACTTGCTAGCAGTTTCTGGAGGAGAGGGTGAATGTCTGTTCCCTTTGACATTGCCTCGGCAAAAGCAGCTCTTCACTGGCAGCGCTGAACCAATTTTCAACCTGTGGAATGGCTCCCACTACAACTACATTAAAGCAGTTTGGGGATTTTGGCAATCCCCTTTATATTTTTAAGGCAAAGATTTATGCTGATATTTTCAAAGCTTGACAACTGTCTTTGAAGTTGTTGAAAATTTCAGCTTCCCTTTTTTTTTAAATGCAATTGAAGAAGAAAATCTGTTGCACAAAGCAGTACATTTCAACTTGTTTAGGATCCCCATTTTCCAGGGAGTTCAACAAAGCGTTCAAAGTAAACAGCGTTTCTGCTACTATGTAAAATAAATGCAAAGCTATACTGTAAACCAAACTAGGCAAAAGATAGCATAATTTCAGCATCCAAAATAAATATTCAAGCATTTAAAAAAAAAAAAAAAAAAAAAGGGAAATGCAAATGTCATAGCTAAAAGGTCAATTTAATCTTCTTGTGTCAGGAAGTTAAATTTAATTTTTATTACAGATCAGCAATACGCTATCCTGGTGCATACTTGTGAAACAGCCATAATAGATTTTTGTTTTGACTTGAAAACAAAAGAAGACCATGAAAACTAGTTCAAGACATTATTTTATATTTCCAAATACACAGAAAACTCAAGACACTTGCAATCAAAAGCACTTTTCCCAACACAATGGGATTCACATAGGCTGTGCAGTATTTTCCCTGAGCTGTGCTGGAGTTTTGACCCATGTAAATCAGGGTTATCGTGCCTGTGCAAGTCGGCGCAAGTTTAGGACATTGTCATCTCCAGCTGGTCATCCTGCCCTCTGGCAGGGGGTACTACCTCTATAACAGGAATATCTGGCAGAAGTGTGTACCTAGAGCAAACACACCTGTCTTAGCAGTTTCAGTTGATATCTTAGAGAACAAACCAGAGAAGTTAAGGAAAGAGAGTGTTTTCCTATGCTGTTTCTACTACAAGTGAAGCAACAGCAGAAAGTAAGGGTGGGCAGTTGGAGGCATATATCAAATTAGACTATCCAAAGCTTCCAGAGCCCAAAAACATTTTATTTTGCTGAGCTGCAAGAAACTGCTGGACATAGAAGTCTCTGCATGGGTGAGCACAGGCATTGGCAATCTGGATATAGATAAAAAGACAGTGAAAATTGCAGGATATCAGGCTTCAGTCACAGTTTCTTAGACAGGACTCCATGAAAACAGAACAATATGGACATGTATAATGACTAATTCTAAAGATTTATCAATTCAATGCATCAAACTTTGACACAGTCCAGATACTTTGAACTCTTGGAGACAGGTGTTTTCCTATATATTTAGTGATTTACGGATACTGAACTTCTGTCTTTAACAAGCTATTTTTCCTCCAGTGCTTCAAGGTCCTGTTCCAATGTGGTGGGTTGACCCTGGCTGGAGACCAAGTGCCCACCAAAGCTGCTCTATCTCTGCCCTCCTCAACTGGACGGTGGCGAGAAAATACAATTAAAGACTCCTGGGTCAAGATAAGGACAGAGAGGGATAGCTCAGCAGTTACTGTCATGGGCAAAACAGACTCGACTTGGGGAAATTAGTTTAATTTATTATCAATCAAATCAGAGTAGAATAATAAGAAATAAAGACTAAATTTTAAAACACCTTCCCACCACCCCTCCCTTCT